>NC_050522.1:554325-559553 GCF_002922805.2 Oryzias melastigma | reverse complement strand
GCCCCCCCCCCCCCATTCCTGTCACTCATAGATAGATGGATCTTTATTCTCACTGTCACATGTTCACTGATATTAAAAGTGTATCCTGGTCAGTGCAGCACTCCTTTCTTAAAGGGCCCATACCAGGAAAAAACAACTTTTGGAGCTTTTAAGTGCATTCTACTGTTCATTGTTCTCTATAAAGAACCCCAAAGTGGTATTTGGTCCATTCATGCATTTAAGAGTAATCCTCTAAAAACCTGCACTGTCTGCAGCAGCCCCTCCCATACCCACGAACACGAGCGGCTGGACACGTGCTGATGTCACAGAGTGAGACAACCCCTTTCAGGAATCGAGTCGTTTTACTCGTTTTACCTCTGGGTAGAAAAAAATGTACAAAAAATAACAAATATTTCATAAATATTTTGTTTTTCAGTGTTTCAAAGGTAATATATGATCATATATATGGATATAGTTCACTATTAAAGACTTAAGAAAATCATCGTATTTAAAACAATTCATGGTAAAAACGTACTACTAAAATTAATACATAGTACATAATAATACATAAAAGTGCTTAGCTGGTAACTAAAAACAGGAATTTAAATCAATTTGTTACTAAATAAAAGGCATTTTAAAAAGATACTTAATATGGGATAAAATAGTTAAAACCAGAGAAAAAAATACCAATAAAAACAATAAATATCAGAAAACATCCACCACATTAAAATAGACCCTTTTCACATGAGGGCTCCCTCCTTTATGTGGACATCCCTGAGGTTTCTTCTTTTTCCCCAAATTTGTTTTGTTTTAGGAGTAAGCTCACTGAGACGATTGCATCCTGATGTTGGGCTATATAAATAAAACTGAATTGAACTGATGGAAAGAAGATCATTCATTCAAACAGAGTCTGTCTGTAACAGCTTGATTGACAGATTTAAAAGGAGAAATACTCTGACATGTAAAAACTAAATGATTTATTATTACATTTGTTCTCTTTCATAACAAAATACCACACAGAGATGTTAAAAACTCAAAAAAAGGATTTTCATCAAAAGGGGCTTTAAAGATATTTAGAATTAATAAGTAAAAAAAAACTTCAACAAAAATTAGAAATGATTTAAAATCCAAATTAAAGCAGCTTTAATGATCTCGTCTACAGATGACAGCAGAGGCCTGGCTTTTCTTAGACCTTAGCACCACAATCCCACCAAACTCTGAGGGATCTCTAAGCATTCTGGTTTTTCAAGGTCAGATCTGCCGGGCTTCCTGATTGTCACGCCTGTCATTGCACATGCGTGTCAGGATACGACTGAGCTGCATTTCAGATCAGCGGCTTCAGCACCTGCATCCTGTCAGGAGTTCTGACGGAGCTGAAAATGAGAGAGGGGGGAGGGTGCTGGAGGAAACACACTTCCTGTGACATCACTGCGTTTCCTTACTTCTTCGTCCTGCACTGAAAGGTGACGCAGCGCAGAATCCAGCAGCTGTGGTGGCTCATGTGCATCTTTAGAGTCCATAACCACAACCTGCATCTCACTGTGTGGACCTGTGCTGGATCTACTGAGATTCATCCTCAATCAAGTCCACACTCTGAGGTTCTGCACTCGTTATGTCTTTTTTCTCTTTGCATCTTTTGCTTTTCATAATTACGACTTTTTAAGTATCTAAATGTTTCAGAGGAGAGAAAGTTTTCTTAATCCATACAGTTCAAAATCAAATCTCCTGGAGGATGTCCACAGGTTGAGGAGTGTTTCTAGGAATTCTGGACCATTCTTCCAGAATCTCATTGTTCAGGTCACTGATGTTGGTGGAGAAGGTCTGGCTCTCAGTCTGAGCCAATGCTTCTGGTAGTATAGTGTATTTATGTGCATCAATACATTTAAATAAATAAATTACATACATTTTTTTAATGTGCAAACTGATATCTACAGAGATATGCATGCATAGTTTGAGGGCAACTTCTAATCTGCTTTCATAAAATCTGCTTTTGTCAGCCATGATGGCTCCAGCCACATAGATCTGCCGTTTTCAGGAGCTGCTTCCTAAAATCATATTAGAGATTTTTTGGAAGCCTGAATCTTTGCAGATCATTTAAACTTTTTGGCACTTGCTGACGGATGGATTATGTTTTTTTTTTGGTGGTTTTAAAAATTACATAGAAAAATAAATGCCTCATAATCGTTTCCCTTCTAATCCTCTCTGGGAAAAGCTGTAAGTAAAGCTGAGTAGTTCAGCTGCAGATAAGCAGAGTTTCTGGATCTAATATGATCCTCTTTTGAAGTGATGTGGGTTTAGTTATTAGACTAGATTATTTGTATGTTGTTAAAAAAGACTGATCATTTCTCTGACTCTCCGTCCACTTTTGTTATGCGTCAAAGTCAAGGCCCGGGGGCCGGATCCGGCCCACCAGGTAATTCTATCCGGCCCTAGAGATCATTTTATTTTTATGTTATTAATGACCAGATATTATCTTGTGCTCATTTCTAACTTGTATTATTTGGACAAAATATATTTTTATAGAGAGTAAAACATTGAAAGTTATTTAAGGTTTAAGTTGATTTATTCTGGAAGAATATTCCTGATTTTTTATATTATTTTCAATTCAATTTTATTTATATAGCCCAAAATCACAAAGGAAATTTGCCTCATTGGGCTTCATGAAGGTAATTTTACAGATGTAGAAAATTAGTCATACAATATGAACAATAGTTAAAAACTAACAGACTAAATAAAACTGGTTATCCCTGCCCTTAGACCCTCCTTGTTCATAATAATGTTAAAAAGTTACAGTTTTAAAGTTTTAAAAATGTAGTTTTAGAGTGTTCCATAAATATTTATCCGTACTCCCGTGACCTAAGGTGTGTTTTGGATTTTAGCCACTTGTGTGATTCAGTTTGACACCCCTGTGTATAACGTTAAAGAATCATTAAACTGCATAAATCATGTGTGTTTCTCTAGTAAAATATCTCACTAAAATGTTATTTATTTGCAAAACATATGACCTAAAAAGCAACTTTTGAATTTATTTCATTTAAATTTGCAGTAGTCACTCAGAAGAGACAACCCCCTCACCTGTATTCCCATCATGAAAGTGACAGAAATGCTGAGGATAAGACAGGAATAAGATCCAAGCCCACATGGAAGCACCAAGCTGACACCAGAACACATCAGTGAACTGCTGGACATACCTGAACACTATCTGTTTCCAATCTCCAACTTCTGCAGATATTCATCCTCATCAACAGATCATCAATCAATCATCAATTCATCATCAATTTATCAAGTGATCCAGTCAATTTCCTGCACCACTCCATTCATTGCTGACCATATTATAATGCTTTGTTTTATGTCCTCTCTCCTTCAGATGAACCAAACCCTCGTTGTGGAGGTGGATGCTATGAACCAGGCAGTTGGAGCCACCTTGTCCCAAATGTCTGTGGTAAAGAGCATCTGTGATTCTCTGCAGAACAAAACTGTGTTGTTCAGTGATGACTGTGTTGTCTTAACCATTGACCTTTCTCCTTTTCTTACTGACCAGGAGATAAGAATGTCAACGTTGATGCCCAATCTCATCCATCCAGGATGAAGATAGTGTCGGTCTGCCATCCAGAGAAGATTCTGTTGGCCATGCATGATCTCAGTGTCAAAGGATATGTCACTGCCTCCTGGGTAATCAGGACCTCTTCCTGGTCCCGGATATCCATGGATTTTCTCTCCAGTCAACCAACATTTCACAATAACTATCCATTATCTTTATTTTTATTATTGTTTCTTCAAAATGATGCATTTCATCCCTCTTCCTACATTCCTGTCCTAAGAAGAAACCATGGAGATCCTTCTGAAGTCTGTCTTCTCCGACTGCCCTGAGACCTGGTGTCGGACAGAGGTCCTCAGTTCTGCCTTCTGTTGAGGGTTGTGGTCACCGTGTCTTCAGGGTTTCATCTGGAGTCTAATGGCCAATCAGAGATGTTAAACCAGCAGTTGGAGCTGTCTCTCCCTGCTCTGTTCTTGGGGTCTGCATCATGGTGTCGTGTGGTCTTATGGACAAAACATGCCCTCAATACCACGAATTCTCCCACCGTTCACCAGTTGAAAACAGTTTGAACTCCCAGGAAGGTTTGATTTTGTCTAAGTTCTGCTCAAGCAGAATGAGTTTGTTCCTTCTGTTGGGCTTGGAGGACCCACTGGGTTCTGCTCTGGAGTTTGCAGAAGGCTGGTTCCTCTAGACTGCAGGGTGAGCCAGGAGACCAAACTTATCTCAAAGAATTAGTTGTCTCTGTCTACCCAGACTGCTCTGGCTCATTTTTGTTTTGTTGTCATGTCCAGTCATTTGACATAATTTCCTCCTTCAGAGCCTTGCCTGCCCAGTTCATTGGCAGGGTCCATATCTCCAAAGTCTGGAGATCCTGCCACTCAAGACATGGTCTGTAGAACTTGGTGGGCGTGGAGGGCTGCTGTTCCAAGGAACGGTGCTGTTTTATTCTGGACCCCTGCCTGATTTTGGACTTCCATGTCACCATCCTGATCGCCATCTGGTGCCGGGCCATGGGGGAGGTGGGGCCCTGTCAGGGTTTTGGCGTCTCACCCAGGTTTGGCCCTCGTGGTTTCCCATCCACTGATCATATTCATTCTGTTCACTTGGTCAGTCTATCAAGTTGTTAATTTGTCGTTGGTCTTCCAACCTTTGGATCAAGTCATGTCCATACAAAGTTTTCACAATTTTGGCCACATTTCTACCCCCAACCGACCTCTGCCTCTGGCCCTCTTCTTTGCTGTCAGACATGGATTGCCTTTTGGATCCTACTCTTTATTTTCCCAGTAGATTTTTCACGACAGATTCCTTCCTTTTCTTTCACCTCAGAGAAATCCCCACACCCACTTTGATTAACCATTTACCTTCTTTCCAGCGTGTCCCGTCAGCAGGTATTCATGTGTCAGTCTAAGCTTCTGTCAACAACACCTCAAGACACATTGATTTCTCTCTAGTTAACCTCCCTGTACTCAGCGGAAATGTTCCTGGTCTCTCTAAATCTCACGTGCAGGAGGAGTTTTTCATGTTGGGCTTCGTTCTGCTGCTGTGACCTGTCGTCAACCTCGGCCTGGATTTTCATTGTTAAAATTTTAACTCAACACTCCAGAGTCTCAGTCTGTCTGTTTTGTTCATCTTTCACTTCACTATATCCAGAACAAAACACACGGGGAGAAGCAGAGCCATGGGATTCATGCTAAAGCTGTCTGGACTTCTC
>NC_050522.1:548995-554281 GCF_002922805.2 Oryzias melastigma | reverse complement strand
ACAACATCAGACCAGGACCTGAAGGATGGTAGACTTTCCATTGAAGACTATAAAGATTCATAGTTAAGAGATCGTTTGATCTCTTCCAAGTCATCTGTTGCCATTTCCTTGCCTCTACCTGCTCTTCCACCTGGCATGCTCTGCTGGAGAATGTAGTAGGCTAGTCTGAGAGCGCTGGTGGCTAGGGCAGGGGACGCTGACAGCTGAATGCCTCGATGGGAACGCCTTGCAGGTCTCAGGTGAGCGCCGTGCCGGGCTCAGATAAAAACGGCGCCGGGCTCAGGTGAAAGTCGAGCTGGGATCAGGTAAAAGCTGCGCCAGGATCAGGTGAACGCCTCTTAAAAAGGAGTCAAGGAAGTTCTCCTGTCCAAACGGAAAGGCCTTCTCTCTGACATTTCCTGTCTCTTGCATACAATTCTGTTTTGACATCCCCTCACAGCAGACCGGGGTTCACTTTACACTGATCACACACTGAACACAAACCACTACTGAGAGCCCCCACCTCTGAGACTAATACCACCAACAGGACATTAACTGACCGCTCTGATAAGCTCTGGATTGTTGACATTAGCATCACAGTAAGTTAATTCACTTTTTGCTCCACCTCTCAAGCCGTGACTTTCTCCGGAACCCGCATTAAGAACTGAAGAACAGATCAACTCTGGATCTTTCCACTCTGTGTCCTGGAGGATCATTTAACCAGAAGCTGCATTAGCTAAAACAACTGAACACACAGCTCATCCATCGTCTTCGTGGTGCTCTCTTATTCCAGTTCTGTTTGTGAGCTTTGGATGTGGGAGCAGCTCTAAATGAGAAACAGAAGAGGCCTACTTTTAGGAGAAAAAATCCTGTGGTCTGGCTCTGGAATGCACCAACACACTGTAGAAGTCATGCATTTCAAGAAATCTCCCTTCAATTTGTGAACATGTGGTTTTGAAGCAAGACTTTTATTTTTTTAAATCCTACTTTTATGTTTTGTTTGTTTGTTTTTTTGCAGGAAATCTGAGCTGTTTTGTGGAAATTACAGGCAGGATTCAGGTGCTGAAAGGAAATCGAATTTTACACCACTTGGTTTGACTCCACAGTCAAGCAAGCTGTTCATTTTTGTGAGACATTTTTACACTGGAAGTCTGGAAAAAGATCTTAAACAAGGGAGCAAAAAGAACCAAATGTAGAGGGTTATAAAGGTTCTCTCTCTGTGTTTTTTACCTCTAGTTCTCTCTCCCAGCGGTTGATGTCATCAGTTGACTGGTTCAGCTTCTCCAGTTCTCCCTGTTTACAGAAAACAGCCTGTGAGTGCAGCAGAACTTTGCCTCGTCTGTGTGACTCCTGCTGACCAAATTAAAGGCAGCCTGTTCTGTGCGCAACAAACCCCCATCTCTTGTTGAAAGTGCAGCTGAGTTTAATTCGCAGTCTGCTGCATCCAGACACGTGTTGCTGCCCCACAGTTGTGTTTTTAAACTGCATCTGCGTCTTCTGACAAACCTCACCTGAATCCTTGGATCCACTTCTTCCTCCTCCTCCTCCTCTGCGCACTGGGACTCATCCTCACATTTATTCCCATATGTGTCCATTCTCTGGAGGATTCTGCTTCTGGAAGGAGGGGGGGCAAAAGTCTCCTCACTGGAAACAAAAGTGCGACCCCCGGAGGGGCTGGACGGACGGCGGGGGTGTCCAGCAGCGATCCGCCCGGTCGGAGCCTTTACGCAGAGCGCATCGCGTTCCTCGGGCTTTCCAGAGGGTTGTGGCGTCAGCAGCGGCTGCACTGTCCTGCAGCTGAAAGATCCGCCGCGCAGGAAACAGTGAGTGCCATTTAACCTCAAGAACCGACAGCGGACGAACTGTGGAGAAAACCCGCCCGGAATGACCAGGAGGCGCCGCTTCTGGTCCGGCCCTTCAAAATAAAAGCCTTAGAGCCAAATTGAGTGAAGAAGATTATCACCAAAGAGCCAAAAACGGAAACATTAGGGAGTTGGGGGCTAAATGCAAAAACGCATGTTTTAGAAAATGTGTAAAAACTGGTAAATATGAATGATTTCTCATATCTGGCTGGTCAACAGTCAAGAAACACGGCTTTTCTTCTGCTGATTGTTTTCTTCACCCACATAGAAAATATGCCATCCATCCATTTTCTAAACCCACTTCACTCCTACTCGGGTCACGGTGTTGCTGGAGCCTATCCAGCAACTGGAGGACAAAGGGGAGGGCTCGACCTGGACAGTATGGCCACAAAGAGACAAACGATCAGGACATTTTAGAACCACCCATGAAAATGTGTTTTTGGAGTGTGGGAAGAAGCTGAAGAAAACCCCCACGTGCACAAGAAGAACATGCAAACGCCACAAAGCAAGGTCACAGAGAGGATTTGAACCACAGCCTTTTCACTGTGAGATGCTAACCACTACACCACCATGCAGAATGAAAGTGGGGCCTTTTTATTTTATAGTAGCAGCAAACATCAACATACTCGATTTATACTGTAACTCAGGGGTGTCAAACTCAATCACACAAGGGGCCAAAATCCAAAACACATCTTAGATCACGGGACTAACAGGATACACATTTATTAAACACTCTAAGACTACATTTTTAAAACTTAAAAGCTGTAACTTTTTAACATAATTATGACTTAGATATATAGCATTACCTGTGATAATGCTAGTGTGAATTTGGCTGCTGAAGATGTTAGTGCTGATAGCTGAAGATGCTGAAATTGATAGCTAAAAACGCTGAAGCTGATAGCTGAAAATGCTGAAGCTGATAGCTGAAAATGCTGAAGCTGATAGCCAGCTAAAATATTTGCTAAATGCCAAATTAGTCAAAAAAAGGTTTAAAAAACTTGATTTAAGAAAAACAGCTAGCATGTAGCCTAAACATTAGCTAAACTCCAAAACATCCTAAACAACCTAAGTAAATGCCAAAATAGCTGAATGACAATTTTTAAAACTTTAAAACTGTAACTTTTTATCATAATTATAAATAATAAAAAGGCAGGAATATTATTCCAGAATAAATCAACTTAAAACTTAGAAATGAGCACAAGATGACATCAGGCCATTAATAAGGATAAAATAAAATGATCTGGAGGGTTGGATAGAATTACCCGGAGGGCCGGATCCGGCCCCCGGGCCTTGACTTTGACACTTTCTGTAACTGGTTGATTATAAATGAGACATAAACCCCTGCTAAGCAATTGCATATGAACCTTTTATTATTGCTCTGTGATGCATTATTTGTGGGGTTTGTGGTGAAGTTGTGTTTCTGGGTTTTGTCGTTCCCTTTTGTTTTCACCTTCATCTCTTCAGGGGTGTTGATTCCTTCCTTTTTCCCACCTGGTTCTCCTGCCCTCTGGATGGGTGCAGCTGTTTGATTGTCAGGCTGCGTGTCCCCTCTGATAGTCACAGATCGTCTTGTCGAGGGCTGCCAGCCTTCTAGTCTTTTCAAGTTTTTCTTAATTTTCCAGCCAAAAATAAACAAGGAGCTTTTGAGCATCCTATGTCCTGCATTTCTGTCCACACCTGAATCCTGACATTATGCATAGACTAACTTTAATTTAAGGATCCCTGTTGTACTAAAATATCTGTGTTTAACGCTTTCTGTTAGAGAGGGATGTTTTCTCTCTGTCTTTTCTTCTGCCATCTTTGTTAGCAGATTTGTGCCTAATTGTCCAGAGCACTTGATTTTATGAGAAGAGTAGCATCTTCTATAACTAGGCTACCCACCGCAAATGAGCAAAACTTTTTTCCCAGGAGCCGGATCCAGCCCTCCAGATCATTCATATAATTTTGACAAAATATATTTTTATGGAGAGCAAAATATTGAAAGTTATTTAAGGTTGAAGCTTTTTATTTTTATTATTCATATTTTAGTTAAAAAGTTACAGTTTTAAAGTTTTAAAAATTTAGCATTCTGTTAGCTTTTTGGACTATTTTGCCATTTATTCAGAGTTTTTAGGCTGCTTTGAAGTTTGGCTAATATTTCAGCTATGCTAGCTGTTTTAGCTGACCTAAGTTTTTTTGTTGTAGTTGTTTTTTAGCTTTTTAGGCTAATTTGGCATTTAGCTAATATTTCAGCTGGCTATCAGCGATTCAGCGTCAGTGTTTTTAGCTATAAGCTTCAGCATCTTCAGCTATCAGCACTAGCAACTTCAGCAGCCAAATTCAGCTTACAGCATTCACACTAGCATTATCACAGGTAATGCTATATATCTTGAGTCGTCAGGTCACCTAATTATCAATAACATATAAGGTTTGTTTTACTTTAATAATAATCTTTTTTCCCTATAGACTTTGTTTTTTTTTCTCTTTTATTTTGGAGGAGCCACTTCCGCAAATGATTCAGCTTGCAGGAACTCCAGATCTGGAGGTTTTGCAGCTTCCTGTCGCCATCTGGTGGCTTCTGGAAGCATCTTGGGCAAAATTGTAATGTCACATGCAGAATTAAGTCCACTGTTGTTATATTTAACAAATATTGTTCTAAGTACTTTATTTTGAAACTGCACTAAAAAGATGTTTCTGACAGCGCAATGACGCAAAGTTAAAACAGGGGAAATTGGTGCTGATGTTCCTTAAACTTTGGGCTTTTGACCCGAAGGGACGCAGCTTGTCTCGGTCTGAGGCGCGCGTTAAGGCGCGGAGATGGCACTAAAACGCGCGCCTTACATCCCCGCGCGCGTTCTGGTGACATCCGCGCGCTTGTCCTGCAGTGCCGCAGGTTTCCGTTGAGCTGAAGGCGGTGAGAAAGTTGCAATCTGCGCCGCTGCTCCGTCGTCATCGTCCTTGTTTTTTTTATCTGCGCGCGCAAGCCCGCGACCCACTGGCTGGTTTCATAACGAGAGCGTGGAATGGAGCTGTGAGGGGGACGGACGCGGCGGCCCTTCACAGCAGCGCTGATCTTCATCCACGGAGCATGCAGAGCGCGCGCTGAGCGGAGGAGGAGATGCTGTAGAGGAGGCTGCTGGTGCTGATGCTGCTGCTGCCGCTGCTGCCCCATCAGCTGTTCTTTGCGTCTTGAGCATCATCGGTCAGAGAGAGACAGAGATCCGGGACACCGCAGACGCAGGATGGACTTCAAGCATCTGGTGGAGGCGGCGGAGAAGTGGTGCTCCGGGAACCCGTTCGAGCTCATCTTCGCCGAAGAGAACGACGAGAGGCGGCTGGACTTCTATGCGGAGCCCGGCGTCTCCTTCTACGTGCTGTGTCCCGGCGGCACCGACAGCTTCGTAAGTGGATCCTGCGGGGGATGGGGGGGGTCTGCAGTAGGTGTGCCGGGAGGGGAAGTTGGAGA
>NC_050522.1:542250-548990 GCF_002922805.2 Oryzias melastigma | reverse complement strand
GGGGGGGTCTGTCCCGGTTTCACTTCATCGGATATAATTCTGTTTTCATGTCGTCGTTGGTGATTTTCTCCATCGTCAACCATGTTTACTGCAATACAGAACAGATCTGCGACACCGGCCTGGAACAAGGCCCCAAATTTTCAAAATAAAGGTAGCATGCTGCTTGGGCACCCTTCAAAATAAAACACAACACATCCCCGTACCTCAGATTTAGTCTTTCATTAAAAAGTGAATCGGGGAATTTATCAGTTTTGTGTCTGTTTTCAAGGGTTAACACCTTGATGCCATTAATACATCTTTGCAACCCCCTTGGTTCTGGTTCCAACAAGTCTTTTTGTCTCATGGGTCAGATTTTTTTCTATTTAATATGATTTTGAAAACACACAACAGAGTTTACAACGTGTTCAGATTGCTACAAATGTAGTAAAACATTTCTCCAATGACTAATGTATCATGTTTTAAATACATTTTAGACCAGAGGTCTGCAGCCTGCACGTGGTTCTTTCACCCATCCATTGTGGCTCTTTGGTTAAAATAAAATGTTTTAAAACTAAAAAAAAAAAAAAATAGTGTTCAGGAAAAAGTAACGTAAAAATATAAGTAAATTAACTTCAACTTTATTAAACTAGTTTACCAACAGTTGAAGGACAGTATGAATCATTCAGTGAGGATCCTAACAACAGTAGCTCTCCCATCATTTATAGTTTATTATCGTCATATTGACACATTCAGAATTCATTTTGAGCTTAATTTATTACAAAAATCAATTTATTGTCAGTAACCAGAATTAAAGCTACATTAAGTGATAACCCACTGGATTATAAAGCAGATTAAAACCTCGTGGTTTTACTTTATGGTAGGGGTCACTTTATTAGCTCTGATTTAGTTTTTATTGGTTATATGTATGAATTTGTGTCTGAAATGGTCCAGAAACAGTCAAATAAACTGTTTTTTTTAAAAACGTTCTACTGCATTTGTTGCATTGACATGCTCCTATGGTGAAGGATGTCTTTTATTTTGAAAGGAAGTCATGAAAAGCTCTGTCAGAAATGATAAAATGTTTAATAAAAAAATATTTTCACGTTTTTGTTTTATTCATGACAGCAAAACATATTTAAGCATATCATGTCAGTAGCAAAACCATAAATATAAATCCTTACATTGTTTTTCTAAAGACTTTGTGGCTCCACTGGGTTTTAGTTGGCGAGAAATCGACCTGGATTGTTTTGAGGTGCTGAAGGTTGCAGATCCCTGCTTTAGATGAAAAAACATTTTTTATTTTTTTGTTTTGGACTGACAGCTGTTGGGATAGGCCCCAGCCACCGTGTGAATCCAAAAGAGATTGAGCGGGTTTAGAAAAAGGATGGATCTGGATCTCTCTCAGACACATTGTGTCAGGAATCAGAGCTCTGTCTCCCCCTCTGGTCACCGGGGGGAGTAACCTCCGGAGTACCAACCCTTTATTGCTTTATCATTAGAAATTATAGAAACAATGAATTATTGTTTCTACTAATAGTCATTTAGGTCATTTAGACAGACATTTGCATTTATGCAACAAGAGCAACTCATGAGTACAGGCATCACAAATCATCTGTGGGTATTTGTTTATTGTTGCATATTGAATTCAACTGAATGTTAGGGACAAATGTGACTTCCTGTTCTTGGTCAGCTCAGCGTTCGCCTTCATCTCAGGCGCCTTTGCCCGTGAGTCTTAAAGGAGCCCTGCGTCTAACAAACATCAGTTTGAGCTGGACAGGACATAACTAGAAGATATACAGCACACGTGTCAAAGTCAAGGCCCGGGGGCCGGATCCGACCTGATGTTGTGTAATTTTGACAAAATATATTTTTATGGAGAGTAAAATATTGAAAGTTATTTAAGGTTTAAGTTGATTTATTCTGGAATAATATTCCTGCCTTTTTATTATTCATAATTATGTTAAAAAGTTACAGTTTTAAAGTTTTAAAAATTGTCATTCTGCTAGCTTTTTGGATTATTTTGGCATTTACTAAGATTTTTTAGGCTATTTGGACTTTAGCTAATATTTCAGCTACATGCTAGCTGTTTTGGGTAACGTAAGTTTTTTTTAAGGCTAATTTGGCATTTAGCTAATATGTTAGCTGGTTATCAGCTTCTGCGTTTTCATCTATTAGCTTCTCAACTATTATTTTTAGAATTTTATTTTAACTATCAATTTCAGCATCTTCAGCAGCCAAATTCATCTAACAGCATCCACACTAGCATTATCACAGGTAATGTTATACATCTAGTTTATAATGATGATAAAAAGTTACAGTTTTAAAGTTTTAAAAATGTAGTTTTAGAGTGTTCAATAAATATTTATCCTGTTCGTCCCGTGACTTAAAGTGTGTTTTGGCTCCTTCTGTGATTGAGTTTGACTCTCCTTATATACGATATTCTGCATCTAAAATAAATGTTTTTTGCTGATCATCACTAGCTCTGTGGAGAAATTGAGTGTTGGTGTTGGCCTGGGGGCGGAGCTGTCAGAGCAGACTTCATGTGAGGACCGCTCGTTTTCGTGGGTATGGGAGGGGCTGTTCCTATAGTGCAGGTTTTTAGAGGATTACTCTTCGATGCATGAATGGATCAAAATACCATTCGGGGTTCTTCATAGAGAGGAATGAACAGTAGAATACAACCTCAAAAAGTAGGTTTTCATGGTCTGGTCTCTTTTATATGAATACTAAAAAAATGAATTCTTGATCCCTCATACTGTGCTGCAGACTAGAGATCACAAATGTTCTGGTTTTTTTAAAGCTTTTTGTGGAAGACAACTTTGTTTGAGTGACGTATTTAATTAAAGCTACTTGTCTTAATATTTTGGGTACTTTACCCTCTTGTGGCCAAAGATAGCATCCTCATCCTTTGATCGTCCCCAGTGATCTTTAAAGAATGATTATGCCGGTTTTAGCCCAAAAAAACTGAGTTGTTTTCTAGCAGTTTCTGCAGAGCGACAGGACTGCATTAGAAATTGTATTCTGAGTTGTTGGTGGGCCTGTTGGTGCAGAGTAGCCCCCCCACCCCCTAATTCCCTCCCTGTTGCTGAGAGCTTGTGACCTGCCCAGCGTATTTTTTACGTCACAATTAAAATTATTTTCCCCAATGGAATTTTGATACTCAGAAATGTAAGTTAAATCTTAATTTTCTTTATAAGTTCTCTATCATCAGAAAAATGCTACATGGAAATGCTAAAAACATCATTTTGATCAGAGTGAGTCTTAAAGATAAAGTCCACAATTTGTCCAGGTTTGATTGTTGTCGTCGTTTTATTCTCATTTATTACCCCTAATAGCATCTCAAACATGAATGTGACATAACCTGAAACACTTAGAGAACATCCGTTTACTTTCATAGTCATGTTAAGGCGTCATTCACGGTAATCTTCTGTCTCTTTTGTTACTTTCCATCTTCTTTTGTCTCAGTTCTCCCCTCTCCTCATGCAGCGCTCTCCATCTGTAACCTCATCCTCAACTTCTCTTTGTCTGCACACACACGCACACACACATACACACACACTCATGATATCCAGAGTTCTCTGTCCACCATGCCTCCAATGGACTGCAGGCCATGAGATCTCCTATCGGTAACATCTGACATGTCTGCTGGGTTTGGAGCCCAGAGCAGGAACTCATCTGTCCAGAGAGAAAGTCTCAGACACTCGTTAACTTTACTAATCTCCATGGTCTGTATCACTTCTTAACAGTTGAAGTTCAGTAACTTCCTGAACTTTGAGCTACAGTTAAAGCTTAATCTGACTGTAGCAGCTCGGGGTTTCCTCAAGCAAAGCCTTTGAAGTTTCCTGTTTTCTTGTTTTACATTAAACCCAAAGAGCTATTAAGTCGTGTCTTCTGTAAATTTGCTTTATCAAGTTTGATGTGAGGGACACAATGACTTTTTAAAGTCTGGTTTTATCTGGGCTGAGATCTCCACATGTATGAAGTAGGAGAGTTAGCTGTCATTTTGACTCAAAGATGTCCAAATAGACCCAACAAATAAGAGGTCAAAAGGTCACTAAAATTTTCAGGAGACTGTAAATCTCAAAGATCTGAGATTTTTAAATCAGCTGGTGCAGATCCAGGAGGGACGTTGGTCAGCCTGATGGTTCCTGGTAAAAACCTTGTTCCTGTGGTTCCTGAAGCCGAGTTAGAGAGCAAAATGCTAAAACAGAATCCAAAGAGTCCAAATCAGAAGCTCTTTAAACTGTTTTTAGCTCATCCAAATCTGCAGCAAAGCTTATGACAGCAAGCAGCTCACCTGATTCCTCCTCCGTCTCTACATTAGATACCTGTCACATGTAGAACGGTTTATTCTGACTTCTGTTTTTTAGAGCCTTGGACAGAAAAACTCTGTCACACACCATTGACCTTTTAACCCTTCTTTGTTTCAAAAAACTTCGAAGTATTCCTACTCCAAAGCCCGATCTGGTCTTCCACGTGGTTGCTCATCCTCTTTGGAGCGGCCTCCCTTTGTCGATACGATGCATCCACTCTGCTGAAACGCTTTTAGAAACAGTTTTTATTCAGAGAAGCTTTTAGTTGATTCTGAACTCTTTATGTTAACTTGCCCTTTCGATATGACGATTATTTGAATTCCTTGTTTCTGTTTGATTTGATGCTCTCTTTTAATATTTGGGGACTTTTTCCATGGTGTTAAATTTCCACCATAAGTCTCCCATGAGCATGTATCAAACTCCACGCAGGGAGCGTTCCACAGGTGCAGGACAGTCTTCACGCCCGCTCCTCTACTCCTGCTCGCTCGTGAATCCCTGCGCTCATGGGAGTATTCTTACGCTCCTGTGACCTCTGCTGCTCGCCTGTGAAAGTATTCTTACGCTCCTAAAACTAGTTCCGCCCCCTCGTGGAGGACGGTGCCCTCGTGGAACTTCTCCTACACGTCCGTGTGAAACTCAACATTGAAGGTAATAAAGAAACCCGGAAATACCCGGATATCATTTGGGAAAAGAGGGTAAAAGGAATGCTTTATTAATTTATCAATTTCTAAACTACTACATCAAAAATAATTTTTATAAGTTACAATTAAATAAGTTTAGTGAACCTTCTGACTGACTCGGAGGTTTCTGACAAATTAACTGGGCGGTGGAGCTGAGAGACCAGAGGTTCTGTTTTTTAAAGAAATTTTTATCTCCTTGGGGCTGGTCCTCGTCTTCTTCATGCTTTACTTCCTGGTTTCCAGGATCCAGCGGTGATTTCAGAAAACCGCCTCAGCCAGAGACCTATGGATGATGTGGAGCTGAAGCTAAAGAGGATCGATCCAGGATTACATGTAAAGACGAGGAGTTTTCTTCACTAAATAAAAAAATTTTTAAAGAAAGAAAGAAAGAAATTTTTTTTAGTCAGGAACAAAAAAAAACATGTTGATCAATTTTCAACTAAAGTTTTAATAGCATAACAAGCGGTTGAATAAGGCGTAGTCAGAGACAGGCAGGTGTCACACGGGGACGAGGCAGGAGAACGAGGAGACAGGCAAAGGTCAAAACACAAATAACGCTTGGACTGTCTGCTGGTCAAACAAGACTTCGCAAAGAGCTGTATGAAGCCAGGCTAAATACCGTGTACTGATGAGCTTAATGGGAACCAGCTGAGGAGATCAGAGTCCTGGAGGAGTCAGAGTTCTGGTGAGCGCTCCCTCTGGTGGCTGGAGGTGGAAAGAGCTGGTTGAACCGTGTCACTCGGATGACGGAAACACCAAAACTGTATAATGGTCAGAATCTGCCCCCAACAGACTCCTAAAGGGGTTTGTCTCTTTTCTGAAGCCAACCAAAATCCTTTTCATTCTATGATGTTCAAAGAAGTTCCCTGCTGAGCCAGCACTCTCATTAACACTTCAGAAACAGAACAAGCCCTAGAGTCCCTCTCCAGCTGGTTTATCTGTTGTAAAAGCGTTCTCAGAGGCTATTTAAGTATCACGATGATGCCGATTTTAGCCGAAAGAAAAAAAAAAGCCTTTGTTGTTTTTTTATGACATAGTTTCTGCAGAGTGGCAGGAATTCATAAGAAATATGCCTCTGAGTTGTGGGTGGGACAATCTTTGTATTACGTTACCAGTGTAACAAAATGGCACCAATATCAGAGCGATCCAGTTCTGATCCAGAGAAGTACAGGCAGAAAACCTTTAGTTGAAATGAATTTTAAGGCCCAATCCGAATACTTCTCTTCTCCCTTCTCCTTCATTTAGTCCATCAAACAGATGGTTATGAAAAAAAGTCTCATATTTCAGACATCACTTTCATTTGATGACGTCTCCAATAGTCGCTGGTTAGCTAGCATTAGCGCGGAGCTTCCAGCTCTCAAATATAACAACAGTGGTTGTATAACTTTAAAAAGGTCATGTGCAACAGGTTCACAATGTGATGTACTGTTACACAAAATTGTATTTTTTTATTTTACACCTGGCAATTGGGTCACATGCTAATAGGGTCCTTCAGGACCCAAATATAAGTTGATGCTCCGCCCTCCCTCTTCCCTTTTGCTGCTTTCTTAGTTTGGAAGAGGTGAGTATGGCGGATATATTATTCTTTATGTTTAATTTCTTTGTTCATTTGAACTTTGTATGTTTTAGTTTTGGGCACTGTCGGAGTGCGGCACATGCTGACACCATATTTTGTTTATAACCAGAGAATAAATGGAGGCTATTCCAATAAAATATTAAGTTTTAAGAGTTTAGCTAATATTTCAGCTACATGCCAGCTTTTTTGGCT
>NC_050522.1:539864-542061 GCF_002922805.2 Oryzias melastigma | reverse complement strand
AACATTATCACAGGTAATACTATATATCTAGTTCATAATATGTTAAAAAGTATGATTATATAGTTTTAAAATTCTTTTTTAGAGCGTTGAATAAATGTTTATCCTGTTCCGACCTACGGTGTGTTTTGGATTTTGGCCCCTTGTGTGATTGAGTTTGACCCCCCGACCTAAGAGAACAGCTTTTAGACTCCAACTAAACTACACTAAAGGAGCCGTGGCTCCACTAACCTGTCTCACACAGCGGCCTTCATCTCTCTGTTCCTCCGACGACATCAGACTGAATTAATCCAAACCAACGTCAAACCTGATCTATATTTTGTTGAGCTGTTTGTTTTTGTGATGTTTTTTCTCTGGAGAAACACAAGCAGAACAATCGCACAAATGTCCTGAATGTCATCACAGCTGAAGGGGTTCTCGTGCTAGACACCAGCATTCCACTCATCTTCCTTGGTTCCTCTCTGTTTGGGTCATAGGATAACTCCCCCCCTATTCCATGTGTATTTAAACTCATAAAGTAAATTCTGCTGCTTTGTTTGATGCAGATGTTTCTGTTTGTGTGCAGCATGTGTGGAGTGAGAGTGAGGACTGCCTTCCCTTCCTCCAACTGGCCCAGGACTACATCTCCTCCTGTGGGAAGAAGACTCTGCTGGAGGTGCTGGAGAAAGTCTTCACCTCCTTCAGGCCTGTAAGCAAACTCACCTCAGCTCCTCAAGCATCTGCAGCAGCAGCTGCTCCTCCTCTGAGATGAGGCTCGGCCTGTCAGCCAAGACCAGATAGTTCTGCTTTTCTGATGCCACTCAGAGGCTGATTTTCACTTTGACTTATTTAAAGGAGAAACAATTACCGTATTTTTACAGAGTATAAGTCGCTGTTTTTTTCATACTTTAGCCAGGGGTCCGACTTGTACTCAGGAGCGACTTATTTATGATTAAAACAAAAAGCAAAAGTAGGCTCATAAATTTGTTATTTTTCCACTAGACAATGGTCTCCCTTTAGTGGTTGTTTTTGGTAGCAACCACTAGAGGGAGCTGTATTTTCTTCTGACAGTACCAGAAGATGAAATGTCGTCCAAAACAAACATGGAGGAGAATCTTATTGTTTTCCTCTTAGATTTTTATATTTTTCTCATTTGCATCGAAGCATTGTTTCTCTTGTTTTTATTTTTCGCCATGGCAAATATAAAAGTGCGACTTATACTCCAGAGCGACTTATATATGGTTTTCTTCTTCCTAATTAGAGGTTTTTTGCTCATGCGACTTATAATCTAGAAAATACAGTAAGTTATGTGTGTTTACAATAAAAGTTTGTGGTAAAAAGTAAAAAACATTTATTTTTTTTTGCTTAAACTGAAGTATTTCTCCTTCAGAGAGCTAAAATGTAGTTGTTCCTTTACGGGGTATTTTATGGGATATTTGTAAAAACAGGAATGGTTTTACACTGCAAATAATTTATGTTCTGCTAATAAGTCACATGTTTTCAGCTTCCTGTAAGTAAGAGCGGCAAAGAAATAGTTCAGCACTGGCTGAAAAACTATTTTTAATCTATATAAATTAGGAGCATATAGTTATTTACATATTTGTGGCGACGTTTTCCCGTTAATTTGATCCTTTTTTACCTTTATTGTTGCCATTTTATCTGACGTCACATTAAAAAGGTTTTCAGAAGGCATTCAGACATCACTACCACTCTATGATGTCATCAGAAGTCGCCGTCATTTACGTTAGCCCAGAGCTGTCAGCTGTGAAGAAATGCGTTTCTCCTCGGCGTCACGCTGTCCTGCAGATCACCCTCATGGCGGAAGGATACACAGTCAAAAGTCCCTACACTCTTCCTTAAAAACCAAATTTGGACACCACTACAGCTTTAAATACCCCAAAATTGGATCGGTAGGGAGGGGTACGGGGGAGATTTGGATTCAGACTAAGTCTTTTATTAAGTCTCAGTTTCGCTTAATTTGCGGTTTTATTGTTTGAGAGTTTCGGTCATATGCATCTTCTCTGACACCACATTTTGCATCGCTTGATAAAAAGGAGCCTCTAGTGGGAGGGGCACATTGCTCCGCCCACTTCAACGTGGCTAAAATGACAGATCAAACAGGACAAAGTTACGTTTATTATGGAGTGCAGTTTGTAAATCTGCATAGAAAAATTTTCACATAATTTATTTTAGATATTTAGCATGTTTTAGGAGAAAAAAA
>NC_050522.1:537120-539715 GCF_002922805.2 Oryzias melastigma | reverse complement strand
TTTTCACATAATTTTTTTTTAGATATTTAGCATGTTTTAGGAGAAAAAAACAGGTCTTGGTTTTCAAATCCATACTTTCATCTTTTAAATTAATGTTTTTATACCTGCTAAATTTACTCTTTTAGCCTAAATAACTAAAAAAGAAAATCCTAAGTTAGCCAAAATAGCTAGCATGTAGCTGAAATATTAGCTACACCTCAAAATAGGCTAAAAAATCTCAATAAATTCCCAAATAGTCCAAAAAGCTAGCAGAATGCAAATTTTTAAAACTTTAAAACAGTAACTAAATAAGGCAGGAATATTATTCCAGGATAAATCAACTCAAACCTTAAATAACTTTCAATATTTTACTCTCCATAAAAATATATTTTGTCAAAATTATACAAGTTAGAAATGAGCACAAGATAACAACGGGAAATCCCTTGACTTTGACAGTCGTGCCATAAGGGTTTCAATTCTAAAAAGTTTGTTTTGAAATATTATAAGAAAGTTTAGCTCATTGGAAGCAACAACACACACAAGAAACGCACCAAACATCTTGGTCTTGAAGCTTTATTTTGTTTAAACTAAAATATTCCATAGCTCTAAATTTGAGTTGTTGTGTGTTTTATCTCTGCATTGTTCCTTAAATAAAGATTTATTCATTGAAAATCGTTTTCTTGTAGCTGCTGGGTCTTCCAGACATAGACGACGACACCTTCGAGCACTTCCACGCCGATGTGGAGGGGGAACCTGGACCTGACCAGCAGCAGATGGGGGTCAGCCAGCAGTGATCAGCCCCCCCACACCCATGACCTGAGACCTGAACCTGGGCGGAGCTGCTCCCACATCGGGACATGAACACACCAAAACATACTTGCAGTCAACTCGCTGGAATTGCACCATTTTTCTTGAATGTCTGAGTGGCTTTGCTTCCCAAAGAATGCACTTTGTCCAGTCCTCCATAGAACAAACACAAGCACACACACACACACACACACACTGGGGAGATGTACAAGCAAGTATCAAACTAATCCTCAATCTGCTTGGTTCCTCAGAACGAATCCAGACGTTTCGTTAAAGTCGACAATAAACCCTTTTCTCAGCTGAAGACCGAGGATGAGGAAGAAGGAAACGTGAAGGTGTACAGGGGGGGCTCCATATACCACACGATGAACATCATGCAGTTACAGGAAACCCATTTTAGGTGTTTGATGTTACACATCGTCACCGACTGTTTTGGATCAGCCCCCTCCCCCATGCTGCACATGACACTCCCCTCCTGCAGTCTTCCTGGTTGTTCAGTTTCCTCCTCTATCTCTGCTGTCTTCAATCTGTCATCTGATGACCAAGCTGGGGGGCACGCCCTCACCCCAGGGTGGGGAGCACGGCTGGTCGCCCGAGTTCTCTCCAGCCTTGGTGGATCAGATAGACAGATCCACTGCACATGTCCCCCCTCCCTCATGAGCCTGTGATCGTCCAGCAGTCTCCTTTGTTTGCTCAATAAACCGTGTGAGCAGATCCCTCCTCTCCCGCCTGACTTTTATTGGAGCACAAAGAGCCAAACATGGAGGGATTTTCATGTTAGACCTGCTGCTGACGTCACAGACCACCTGACGCGCTCTGCGTCAGGTTGGAGACGTCTGTGCGCACAGGAAGCTGGGTTTCAACTTTCAAAGTAAAAGCATGAAGGCTGATGGCTGCACAGAAAACCCCAGAAAGAACATTACTTAATATAAATAACAAAAAACTGTCAAATTTAAAATGATTAAAATATAAAAAAGAGAAAATGTTCACTCTGTCTCCTCAGCACCATAAGAAAAGACATTAAAATGAACTTTGAGGCGCAATTGTATTAATAAAGCAACAGATATACCAATTTATGCACCAACACGCAAGATTGTAAACCATAAATCAAAACAACAGCACACAATGTAAAAAAATAAAATAGAAAAGCTCCCATAATAATAGTTACATAATCTTAACTCTGATTTTTTCCCTCTAAAATCCACCCAGATCGCAGCAGCATAAACACTCCTCTTTATTCTGCACTTTTGTGATCTTAAAATTAAATGTCATTTCTGAATTATGACTCATTTTTAAGAGCAAAATGCATAAAATGCTAAGAAACCTACCATGGATTTAATTAAAGAACATAAAACACCAATGATAAGAATCTAACAGCTGAATTACAATATTTAACTCCCAAAGAGTTCTTGCAGAAAAACTTCAAACAATTGCATCTTTAAAAGGGTTTTTTCCAGTCTAAACCTCCTGGTTCTTTACTTACACTGGCACTAGTGAAAGTCTCGTTTTCAACATTAATAAGTTTTGGTGTTGTGACAGTTCTAGACATGAAGAACAAATTAGGAAATGGGTTTGAATCCAGCATTTTATGAAACATGTTGCATTATATTTGGCTTTTTTATGAGCATGGTTGAAGACACTCTGGAACATGTGTCAAAGTCAAGGCCCGGGGGCCGGATCCGGCCCTCTGCGTAACTCTATCTGGCCCTCCAGATCATTTTATCTTATTTCTAACTTGTATAATTTTGACAAAATATATTTTTATGGAGAGTAAAATATTGAAAGTTATTCAAGGTTTAAGTTGATTTA
>NC_050522.1:530300-536393 GCF_002922805.2 Oryzias melastigma | reverse complement strand
CTTTAAAAGGGGTTTTTCAGTCTAAACCTCCTGGTTCTTTACTCACACTGGCACTAGTGAAAGTCTCGTTTTTAACATTAATAAGTTTTGGTGTAGTGACAGTTCTAGACATGAAGAACAAATTAGGAAACAGGTTTGAATCCAGCATTTTATGAAACATGTTGCATTATATTTGGCTTTTTTATGAGCATGGTTGAAGACACTCTGGAACATGGGATCCGGCCCTCTGCGTAACTCTATCTGGCCCTCCAGATCATTTTATCTTATTGTTAGTAATGACCCAATGTTATGTTGCGCTCATTTCTAACTTGTATAAATTTGACTAAATATATTTTTATGGAGAGTAAAATATTGAAAGTTATTTAAGGTTTAAGTTGATTTATTCTGGAATAATATTCCTGCCTTTTTATTATTCATAATTATATTAAAAAGTTATAGTTTTTAAGTTTAAAAAATTGGCATTCTGCTAGCTTTTTGGACTATGTTGGCATTTAAAAAGATTTTTTTAGGCTATTTTGGAGTTTAGCTAATATTTCAGCTCCAAGCTAGCTGTTTTGGATATATTTTTATTTATTTTTTAATTTTTTTTTATTAATGGGACATTTAGCTAATATTTTAGCTGGTTATCATCTTCAGCTATCAGCACTAGCATCTTCAGCGGTCACGTTCAGCTTACAGCATTCACACTAGTATTATCACAGGTAATAATATAATCTCTAGTTCATAATAATGTTAAAAAGTTACAGGTTTAAAGTTAGAAAATTTATATTTAGAGTGTTCAATAAACGTTTCTCCTGATCGGCCTTTGACTTTAGGTGTGTTTTGGATCTTGGCCCCTTGAGTCCCCTGAGGTAATCTCATTTTAGTGACGCTCCTTTTTTGTTTGGGGTCTGAGGCTTTTATTTTGAAGGCAGCGCTCCTTCTCATCTGCTGTACTCCCGTGACTTTGACCAAACTGCCCCACAGCAGGAGGAGGAGGGCAATCTAGTTTTTATTTTTCTGTCCAGACGGCTGCAGATAAGTACAAAAACAAAGTGGGAGCAGAGGAGCTGGTCTGCCGCTGCGCCACAGCCGTCCTCCGAACCGCAGGAGCCGCGGGTTCGATCCCGCACAGGCCTTCTCCACTTTGTTTTCTTCCCTTTGTTATAAAAAGGGGAAGGACTGAGCTGCGGGAAACAAACTAAAGCAAGTTCAACGTCAGCGTGTGCGCACTTTACGCACGGGCAGAACATGCGGGAGCGCGCCGAGGCCGCGGCTGATTCCGGTCCGTTTGTTGGCTCTGTCCCTGTCATCATGTCTCGTGGCAGAAATCTGTAAAAGCCGACGCAGCATGGGGGCCAAGCAGAGCAGCCAAGTGTTTGACGGCAGGACTCGGGCGTACTCCAGCTCAGACCTCCCGTCCGGGAACTCCGGGGGGCGGGAGAGGATCTCGGGGCTGAGGTACACCAACGGACCCGACGGACCCCGAATCCGATACACAGCCGGGGGCCCGAACAGCTCCGGACTGAGCATCCCGGCCGGCGGCAGGTCGGGGTCACACAATCAGAGCCTGGACGGCGCGGATGACGCGGACGGCCAGTTGCCCCCCGACAGCCACAGGTTGCTCATAGGCTCGCTGCCTGCGCAGCTGTCACCGCGCCTGCTGGGAGGTAAGGCTCGCGCGCGGAGGGGGATGTTGTTTTTCTCCGTGTGTTTCCACATGTGACACCTGCACAGGTTCATACTGCTTGATGACTGGCGTCTTTGTTTGGCTCGCGGAGCCACAGGTTGCTCTGCTGCCCTTTGTCTTCCCTCTTCTCGCGTGTTTCTGTTTTTCGCGCAGGCTGAAGGGAAGAGCGCAGTATGTAGGTCAGCAGATAAGAGCTTCCTGCTGGTTACACATTGTTTGACAGGCAGACGCACAACAGCACACAAACTTCCTGAATCTGCAGGTGTTGCTGTTTTCTGCAGCTGCCGGTGTTGTGTCAAGGTAAGTTCCCCTGCCAGAATTTGTATCCCCTGTCTCATTGATTTGTTTGCCAACACTCAGATTTCCCCCCCCCCCAAAAAACGTAAAAAGAAAGTGGATAATAACGATATACTTTATTCTGGGTCTTTTGAGAGTTTACTGTCATATATGAAATATTATTTTTACTCTACTAATATGACATGGGGCACAGATTGTGTCCAGCCTGCCAGAATCTGTGCCCCCAATAATTTGCAGTAGAAACAACAATTATTTAATCCTTTTCTGTTGTTACATACTTCCATCACAAAGTTTCTTTCATAAATTGCGAGTTTTATGGTAAATTAGTCAAACAAGTGTAATTTTTCTTTATTTCTTAACACACATTTCACATAGAAATGTGTGTGTGTGGGGGGGGCAAATATGACAAAAAAACCTTCCAAAAGCCTCAGAATAGTGTATCGTAACCGTCCACCTTCTTTTTAGGCTTTTGGGGACAAAATAGGAACGTTACAAGGCAAATCAACTGTGCCTGAGACTGGGGATACTAATTCTGGCAGGGGAACTTACCTTGACACCACACCTGATCCGATCACAACAGAACTCAAACCCACTTTCAGGACTGTTTCCTTTTGTTAACACATTTTCATAACTGACTCTCAGACCCCCCCCCCACTCTCCCCCCACACACACTTACAAGCATAACTAATGAGGAAGTCTAGTGACTGCAAACCTCACGGATAACCTTTGCTCATGGGAGTCGTGTGACTGTGACTCTGCAGAACTTTTATCCGGCCCTCACAGCAGTTGTTGGGATGCTTGCAGACGCTTTTCTGTCTGAAAACGCATCTCTGAAGCAACATGTGGGTCCGATCAGACAGCAGGAACTGGGTTTATGGAGCATCAGTTCTTGTTGTGGAGCAAGGTCGCGGATTATTCTCTATAACCCGTATTGAACCAGGTGAGCTATTCAGAACACGTTCTGGTTTGGAGAATTAAATGGAGTAATAAATAGAAGGTCAGGAGGTGGTTTCAGACCGCCGGTGTCAGCTGCAACGGTTCCAACGTCTTTCTCTGTTTACATGTCAATAAAGGCTCCGCAGAGCAGCATCTGGACCCCTTTCAGTGTCTGCTTGTCTGTTTTTCCCAGGATTCCACTGTCCTGTTTGCTCCAAGTTCATGGCAACAGATGAAATGGAGAAGCACCTGCTCATGTGTTTCAGCAAGACACGCCTCACCTACAACAGTAAGTTTCAAGTTCAGGTCCAGAAACAGGAAGTCCTGCAGGTTCTCTGGGATTTGGGTTCTCTCTTTGATGATCCCGAGGATTACAACACAGATGTTTGGATTCACAGCAAATGTTTGCTAAAAGACACTTAGATGCTCGTAAATGAAGGTGCTGCAGGGGAAGAATTCACCGCTAGGACCACTGTGAGCATTGGTTTGTCTGAAAAATGCCTTTTCCTGCATGTTTTCCAGACCTTTCACGGTCACAACATCCTTCTCCAACAGTAACGTACCTTCTCAAAGTTTGGACAGATGTTAGAACACGCCTTGTGAGGTCTTCATAGCCCTGAGGACATGACAATCATGCATCAATCTAAGGGCTACGCCCTCCTTTGTTTGCCATTTTTTTAAGGTTAAATGTCAATCACAACAATGAGGTTGATGGAGGTTCACAGCAGTCCGGATTTCATAGATCTTCATGAAGAAAAAAAGCAATCAGGCTCTAAAACGTGTTAATTTCAGTTTATCTGAGTCGGTTAGGTTCAGACAAATATAGCATTTCTAGAAAAGTACATTTTCTACAAGACAAATCCAAAATGGCGGTCAATTTAAAACATGACTCCCATACACTCAATTATTACAAATTATTCAATGTCTATTTGCCCCAGAATTCACACGGCTCCCTCTGCGTTACGTTTATGTTGCTTTGTGAGTCCGTTGTATCTCCATTGCATTGAATCTCTGTTGCGTTGTGTCTCCATTGCATTGCGCCTCTCTTGTGTTGAGTCTCCGTTGCGTCTTCGTTTCGTCTCCATTGTGTCTCTGTAACGTGTCTCCGTTGCGTCTCCGTTGCGTTGTGTCTCTGTCTCCGTTGCGTCTCTGTTGCATCTCTATTACGTTGTCTCCATTGCGTTGAGTCTCCGTTGTGTCTCCATTGTGTCTCTGTTGTGTTGCGTCTCTGTTGAATCTTCGTTGCGTTTTGTCTCTGTTGCGTTGCGTCTCCGTTACGTCTGTTTTTTGCGTTTCTATTGCATCTCCTTTGCGTTGCGTGGGGAGTCCGTCTCACTCCTGTCAGCTAGTTTAAGTTTTCCCTGTGGCGTCTTTAGCCTGCTGCTCCTCCCCCTCGGCTTCCAGAGGAGTTTTTTTTTTCCTGCCACCCCCGTGATGAGCAGTTCATCCAAAACTTTGGCAATCAGCCCCTAAAACTGAGTCCTTTTAATCTTTTAACTTGAGGGGTACTCACAGAATACTATTGTAATACATGCATATTTGTATATATATATATACGTATATATATATATATGTGTATATGTGTAGAATATATATGTATGGTAGTACATACATATATAAAAACTATGGATTGAATCCTCTTGCACCACAAAGTTCTTTTAACAGCCACTTCTATTAGTTCCTCCATGAAGGTCAGAAGATTAGACTTGGTAGATGGTTTGATTCATTCCTAAAAGTGCAGTGTGAAAGCAAACCTAAAAAGTCTAAACTTTAGGTGCTCCCTGCACAGCAGAACAAAGTCTGCTAGTCTTTCCAGTCTGGAAGCGTCTCTCGGTTTCTGGGCAAATAAATGTTGACATAAACAAGAAGCATCACTGTTGTTCTTCCAACACTCTCTCTGTCATCGTACATTCATGAAGATCAAATATATGACCACTACAGTTCATTTTTATTTGATTCCTGTTGTTTTCACTCCAAAAACTCTCCACACGTTAACAGTGATCCTTGTTTACTTTGGCAAACTATCAAACTTCTGTCACGTTGGCCTGTTGGCCCCATACTGACACAGAGAGGCTAAAATAGCTACGAAAAGCTGAACTAACTGCTTCTCACTTTAGTCCAGCGCTCCAGTGCAGTTTATAACTTCTGCAAAGAAGGGCCTCACTCCAGGAAGTGGAACAAAAAGGTGAGCTGGACGCTCACACCATGGAGAGGACAAAGACGGTCCTTCCACTTCTGTAAATGTCCTGGTGCTCGACTGCGCTCCATAAATGTACATCTAGTCTAATCCAACAGTTTGGTTTTTTTCTTTACATTTAGGGCTAATAAACTTCAGAATCATTCCTGCAGTCTCTCGTGTGGCAGTAGGAATTCAACACCACACAAACACAGGGTGTGTGCAGCTGAAAGCAGTGTAGCAGCATCGACGTGCACACACAAGAAAGGCAGACGGGTGTTGCGAGAGGAAGTCGTTGTAGAGTTATCAGTAAACACTTTGAACTGAAGACTTTGATACTGCAACGCTGTGCGCAAAAGAAGAACGTCACATTTAAGGAACCCAAATCATTTAGTGCTTTAGAGGTTTAACAGAAAGACAAAGGAAACTTCTGGAACCTGAAACCTAGAAGGTGGTAAAGCTGGGTTCTGCGTTCTTCATTGATGAATTTTCACCCACTCTGCACATCAGAACGTCTTCATTTAGGCGCAGCTGTCTCAAGGTCCCGTTGTTGCATAAATTCGGGTCGAAGGCTCAACTTTGGGTTATTGCGACATCTGCATTCTTTTCCGTTCCAGCCACTCGGATGCGGGTTTGTTTGTGTGCTCAGGATCGTTGTCCTGTTGTGTAATCCACTCCTAAAACTCCTGCTAGTGGTCCATGTGGTCTCTAAACAAGTCCAGATTGAAGACTCCTCTGTTTTGGTTTTATGGTGAAACATTTCCACCTTCTTATAAAACTAAGAGGTGCTGTAAAAGGACCCGGGAGGTCCTCTGGGTCCTTCTCTCTCCATGGAGGGATGGATCACATCACATGTGATCGTCCATGTGAAGCGAATGCTTCGATTTTCAAGGTTCTTTAATGAAAACAGTTCAATGTTTCACTAAAGACCCACTTTGGTTTTTGGTGTTTTTAACATGTTCTTGTAGCATTTTTCTGATGAATGAGGACATTTTTAAAGAAAATTCAGATTTAA
>NC_050522.1:522434-530215 GCF_002922805.2 Oryzias melastigma | reverse complement strand
AATATGCTGGGCGGGCCACAAGCTTCCCGCTCTACTCCATTCTAATGCATCTACTTGCAGACAAATAGATCCATGAACGTCTTTGTTTTCCTGGTCTGATCTGGAATCTGGATCAGAACTGTACAGCTGGATAGAAATGATACTGCCCACGTTTTTTGTTGTTTTGTTGCACCGGTAATGTTAGGTTAGAGGTGTGAGGGGCTGTTAGCTTGCAGGATAGTGTGTAAACGGTAGGGCTATAACGAGTATCCGGGTGCTCGGGTATTCGCGATCTACTCCCAAAAATCCGAGTACGGATATTTGCGACGTCCAAGATCGCTGGTTTGCGATCTTTATAAATGTAGTAAATTGTAGCAAAAGATGATCAAAATATCACCTGAGAACGATGTATTTCTGCTCTGAAATGCAGATTAATGTAGGATTTTAAGTTTATGAACTAAAATAAAGAGCTGCGTTACCGCCACCAGAAGTAAACATCTTTGTGACGGTGAAGCTTCCGGTTTTCAGAGTAAAATCAGCGAGAGCTTTTTTCTGTTCAGAAACTGAGACTGAAGTTCCGCTCAGACATAACTTGTGAAACAATGAATTAGCTTTAACACCCGATGACCCCACTTTTAATGTAAACAAGCCAAGGAGAGCGGAAGGGTTGCACTGAATTCTTCTCCTACCTCTACTGCTTCCCCCTACCACTTCTCCCTACTGCTACCATCCCTCCCTACCACTTCTCCCTACTGCTACCATCCCTCCCTACCACTTCTCCCTACTGCTACCATCCCTCCCTACTGCTACCATCCCTCCCTACCACTTCTCCCTACCCCTCCAGGTGTAAGGACATTTAAAGCTGTAGCAGTGTCTGAATTGTTTTTTATTTGGAAAGGGTTGGGTCTTACGACTGACTATCCCTCTGCTTGAGGAGAAACATAATTCTTCAAGCTGATGTACTCTAGGGATTTTTTTTAAGTCATAATTCAAAGTGATATGTCACTCTCCATTGACAATTCAATTTATGATTTTATTGTACAATTTTATGCCAAAACACATTTAAAACTTTTAAAGTGCAATATCTTCTGTTTTTTGCAACTTTATATTTGATTATCAGATTGAATTGTAATTTTTCAGATCGAGTTTTAAATTGCAAAATGTATTTTCATATTGCAGGCCTGAATTGGGTTTAGTTGTAGAGGCAGGTGTCTGCTGAGAAGCACGGTAAATGGGAGGAGCCTGCTAGCTGCAGGCCTCCCGTCTGCTCCCTCTGGCTGCTGAAATTTGTTTTACAAATCAGAGTCCAAAAAAAAAATAACATGGAAACTTAAACTTGAGAATTGCTATTAAAAAACTGCTGTTAGACTCATTAGTTAAAAAAGCACCGACCAGTCATTCTGATGCATCACAACATTCATAAAAAAGTTTGTGTAGATGTTTTTTCTCTGGAATTTACTGACACAAATGTATTGACACAAAGAGAACAACACTTGTTAAACTTTAGTCTTGGATGAAGGCTCAGGTGGAGCTGAAACAGCCACTGTTGTCATGGGAACATGAACTGGAGCGACAAGCCTCAGATGATGTTACATCTGATTTGAACATAGAAATCCCCCCCCCCCACACTTATCGGTGATGCTGTTTTAAGATGACGCTGCATGTAAGGTTAAGTTCCCCTCAAGCCCCTTTCAGTAATAGACTTCCTATGGATGTTTTCATCAAAGCTTTAGTTAAGGAAAGAACATTTCCTCAGTTAAACAAATGGAAAGAGTTTGGACAGCATCAAAATGAAAAGATTATGGAAGACTCTGTGGTTATAAAAAGATGATGAAATATTTGTTCTGATTTTCATTTCTTAAAAATCTTCACCCAAGTATCTGATTGGGGGACTTCTCTTTAGTTCTTGTCGGTGTTTCTTGATACAACAGGAAGTCGACAAAACCATCCAACTTCACAACAGACAGACCTGGTTTCAGAAAACCTTTTATATCTGTAGCTAAAATTCAGATCCGTGAGAACCCAGTGGGGGGGGGGGTGTTCATGCAATCTTTGCTTTTCATCGAAAGCTTTTGAACGATTGCGGTTAAGTCATTTGATAGACATGTTATAATCAAAGCCTAATTTCACCTCTTGTCGTGTAAATCCCGCCTTTTTTGTACATTTTCTGAAAAACTAAGTGATGTCATATCCTGCCAAGATAGTAACAACAAATACGCACCAGGCTTTGTCCGAATTCCTTTAACACTCACTATTTAGTACACTATATTTAAGTGTTCACCCCAAAATCCAATCCTTTGCTGAAGTCTCTCGCATCAATGCTCACTAGATTGACCACAATGCATTGTGGTCAATTTGGCATTTGAAAAAAAAAACATTTATGTAAATTAATTTTGTATAAATCTTCTACATTTCTATCTTCAGAACACATAGTCTTCATAAAATCCTTAATTATTAAAGTATTTATTTCATAAAATGGGTGACAACGTTGCCATAAAAAAAGTACAATTTTAAAAATGTGTACTAAAATTGGTTTAAAAAACCATAATTCATGCCAATTTTGCAAAAAATATTTAGTGTGTTGCTAAATATGAGCTAAACTCCAAATTAGCCAAAAAATGCTAGCTCGTTGTTTAAATTCTTGCTAAATTTTAAAATACCCTAAAATTCCTCAGTAAACTAAATTATTCAAAAACGTTAGTCTGATGCTAAAATAGAAGCTAAACTCTAAATTAGTCTATAAAAACCTCAGTAGATAACAAATTAGCCAAAAATGTTACCAATTTGCTAAAATATTAGCTAGACTTAAAATTCGCATAAAAAACCCCAGTAGATGCCAAATTAGAAAAGAAAGAAAGAAAAAAAAAGCCAACATATCTCTTAAATATTAGCTCAACTTCAAAATAGAATAAAAATTCCTCAGTAAACTAAATTAGTCAAAAACGTATTAACGCATGTTAATAAGATATTAGGCAAAGTTGAATTTGTTTTTAATTACTATAAAGATGAAAACATATCCCATGAATATATTTAAAGGCTTGTTGTTAATCTACTTAAAATTTTGATATTTGAAGACTCTCATTTCCTTGGGGGGGAATTTTGCTCAATATTTCAAAAACTGTAAAGTTTATAAATACCAAAAATACAAGCAGTAATGTCCTGAACAAGCTGAATGTTTACTGAATTTAAAATGATCAAAATGAATTAAAACCAACCACTAAAGAAACACATTTGCACAACGTACAGATGAGGGTCAAACGTCAGAGTTCCCACATGCACACAGCTTATAGATGCCCAAATGTATGTCTGTCCTCATACCCAAAACCTGACTTATCACAGGCAGGCAGTGTGTTTAAACCTACAGTCATGACATCAGCCTCCCGCTGCTCACAGTTCTCAAATCTACAGGTACAGACAGCTCAATTATTTTCTATGAAAATGTTTATTAAAGGTCTCCCAGCACATGTTTGGGTTTGTTTTCTTCTGAACATTTCGTTGTGTAAAAGATGAAGGGGTGCATGTGAAGAACTGTTCCTCACTCACCTTGACTGTCCGGTCTGCTTTCACCAGAGGACATCCTGTCCAGAGACTCTGGGGAATGTGCCATCTGTTTGGAGGAGCTGGAGCAGGGAGACACCATCGCCAGACTTCCCTGCCTTTGTATCTACCACAAAGGGTAACACTCTCCCAGAAACACACACACGGACTAATGTTCACATTCAGCAAACTGAGTCAGCAGCTGGGACCAGCTGAAGATTTATTGAAGTTTCACAAATCAAATCTAGTTTCTTGAACTAAAGTGACTGAAAATAATTCAAATGTTGGTCATAGTTTGTTCCAGTCGTGCACCTCAAAGCACTGAGAGTTAAGTTATCTTCACAAGACTTTAGTGTTTTTATGTATTCTTAGTTAGTAGGGCTGCACGGTGGCGCAGTGGTTAGCGCTCTTGCCTCACAGCGAGAAGGCCCCGGTTCGAATCCCGGCTGGGACCTTTCTGTGTGGAGTTTGCATGTTCTCCCCGTGCATGCGTGGGTTTTCACCGGGGACTCTGGCTTCCTCCCACCATCCAAAAACATGCTTCATAGGTTAATTGGTGACTCTAAATTGCCCCTAAGTGTGAATGTGAGAGTGAATGGGTGTGTGATTGAGGCCCTGTGACAGACTGGAGACCTGTCCAGGGTGTACCCCGCCTTCGCCCTTCAGTAGCCGAGTTAGGCTCCGGCACCCCCGCGACCCCGAGAGGGAAGAAGCGGTCAGGAAGATGAATGAATGGATGGATGTATTCTTAATTGGACCTTAAAGATTTCTCAACATCTTATAGCAGGAGAGTCAAACTCAGTCGCACAAGGAGCCAAACATTTATTAACATTCTAAAACATAACAATTGTGAACTAGATACATAGCATGACCTGTGATGATGCTAGTGTAAATGCTGTAAGCTGAAGATGAAATCACTGAAGCTAATGGCTTAAAACACTGGAGCTGATAGCCAACTAAAATGTTAGCTAAATGCCAAATTAGCCTAAATTTTTTTTTAAATACCTAGGTTAGCAAAAACAGCTAGCATGAAGCAGGAAAAAAATAGCTTAAGTCTAAAATAGCCTATAAAACAAACAAAAAAAAAAGCCTAAATTAGCCAATCCAGCTGGCATGTAACTGGAGAATTAGCTAAACTCCAAAATAGCCTAAAAAAGAGGAAAAAAAGCCTAAATTTGTCAGGGATGGTGGTGAAGGACCCAAACGCAGGAGAGGAGACTTGTTGGTGGAAACATAAACATTTACTAAATAAACGTAAACATGGCAAAACCAGGAGAAAACAAACCAGTGACAGAACAGAACAGATGACCAGACAATGTGAACTGAAGACCAGACACTTGAAGACACTGAGGTTGATTAACTAAGTGAAAACAGCTGTGGATGATTAACCTGAACATGGAGAGACTGTCAGGAAAACAGAACATGACAGAACTGAAGCACTGGATCATGACAGAATTAGCCACAACAGCTAGCATGTAGCTGAAATATTAGCTAAACTCCAAAATAGCCTAAAATATCTTAGTAAATGCCAAAATAGTCCAAAACGCGAGCAGAATGCTAATATTTAAAACTAAAACTTTAACTTGACAAAAATATGAATAATAAAAATGCAGGAATATTATTCCAGAATAAATCAACTTAAACTTTAAATAACTTTCAATATTTTACCCTCCATAAAAATATAGTTTGTCAAAATTATACAAGTTAGAAATGAGCTCAAGATAACATCAGGTCATTAACAACAATAAAATAAAATGATCTGAAGGGCCGGATAGAATCACCTGGAGGGCCGGATCTGGCCCCTAGGCCTTGACTTTGACACTTGTCTTAAAGCAATAATAAAAGATTTTCATATGTTCACGTTTGCTTTTCTTCATCCCAGAGTTCAGTTTTGGTCACAGAGGTTTCTTACAAACTTGTCAAATTTAAAGTTTGAAACAATGTTTTGTAAAAAAAAAGAAAAAAACCTTCAGATTAAATTTGATATAAAGATTATACTAAGATGTCGTCTGCATCATTCCTATGTTGCTCATGTAAACTAGCAGCACTGAGACTTTTGGTTCAGTGCTTTGACTGCTGGATGGGACAGAGAAGTGGATTCATCTTAATTCATGATTTGATCATGGACTGAAGTTACTTTTCACAGCTTTTAAAACCTGCTTGTTTTCTCTGAATATATATTTTTTGAGAAATGTCTTCAGTTTTACAGCTTTTCTAGTGAATGATTTTCTCTCTGTTGCAGGTGCATAGATGAATGGTTCCAGGTGAACCGCTCGTGTCCAGAACATCCTGCTGACTAGAAGCTGCAAAACTTCACCTTTAATCTTTGACGCGTCAAAGCCGACTTTGTGCCCTGTTTGGATCCTAACACTGTTCCAGCTGAGCATCAGCATTCCTCAGGGATTCTTAAAGACGATGTTTTGTATTCCCTCACAGAGAAGCAGTGAACTTTGGAGATGTTTCTGCGTGGACTGTGACTTTGAGAGAAACAAAGGTGGAGTTGTTGATGTGAATGTCCCTCAAGCCGCCTTTTAGCCTCAGATGAATGCAACCCGGAGTCTGATCCAGACGGTTATGAAGACCTGGGGTTCCTGCAGAGGGCTTGTGTATCCAAGATGGTGAACGGAGGTTTGGGCTACGTGAGTGCTGAGAGACTTGACCAGGTGGCTGATTTTGTGCAATATGAAAAACAGCCAAACCGAAATTAAATCATTCTTGATCAGCTTTAAGGGGTGAATGCAGTGTTTGATGATAGTCTGGAGCCGACTGTCACTGTTGTTGTGTAACAATCATGTGTCCTACAAAAGATCTTGTAACACAGTTGGGTTTTATTAATCATGTGTCCATTTGAAACCACAGAAATGTGATTGTGTAGCTTAAAGGAGAAATTAAAATAAATGTATCTAATGATGATCCAACTCTCTTTAGGAGTGCCATAATGTGCTGCTATGTTAAAGACTGGAAAGTTTTCTGATAACCTTTGAACCATGTTGTTCGTTCTTTCTGTTTGTACTGTAATGAATTGCACAACAATAAATTTTTTATCTTCGTGTTTTTTCCTGCTTAAAACAGTTTCCTATATCTGTGCCTACACCCAAAGTAGCAGCAGCTCATTTCAATAGATGACGGGAGGATAAAACATTAAAAATACAAAATTTAAACTTTTTAAACATTTTTTCCCCAAGTTACATTTATATGAAAATCGGTTTTGATTACTGAATCCTAATGAACTCTATCTATACAACTATTATGCAATCAATAATTCCTAGACGTGGGATGTGTACATTTTTATTCCAAACAAAAAAACTGCAAATTAAAATAAAATAAAAAGTTAGAGCAACGAGGCCATTAAAACATCCTGGGGGTTTCATTACATTAAACATGAGAGCATTTTGCTGTAAATTCGTACATACAGATGTGACAAGTTAAAAAAGAATAAATCTTTATTGATTTATGGTTTAAAAATGTTACCTTTCAACCGTCCTTTATCTCTAAATCATGTCTCAAAGTCAAGGCCCCAGGGCCGGATCTGGCCCGCCAGGTATTTCTATCCGGCCCTCCAGATCATTTTAGTTATTGTCATTAATGTCCCGACGTTATCTTACGCTCATTTCTGTATTTCATGTTCATGTTTTTTCCTTTTTGTGGTGCCATAACAAATTAATTTATCCTTTGTGATATGAATACGGTTCAGTTCACTTCACTAACTTGTATAAATTTGACAGAATATATTTTTATGGAGAGTAAAATATTCAAAGTTATTTAAGGTTTAAGTTGATTTATTCTGGAATAATATTCCTGCCTTTTTATTATTCATAATTATGTTAAAAAGTTACTGTTTTAAAGTTTTAAGAATTGGCATTCTGCTAACTTTTTGGACTATTTTGGTATTTACTAAGATTTTTTTAGGATGTTTTGGAGTTTAGCTAATATTTGAGCTACATGCTAGCTGCATTGGCCAATTTAGGCTTTTTTGTTTTCTCCATTTTTTAGGCTGTTTTGGAGTTGGGGGCGGCTGTGGTGCAGCGGTAAGGCGGTCGACTCCTGATCAGAAGCGAGCAGGTTTGATTCCCGCCTTGCCTGCCCATGTGTTTGAATTGTCCTTGGGCAAGACACTGAACCCCGAATTGCCTCTGGTGGGAGGTTGGCGCCAGTGTTCGGCAGCGGAGCCACCACCAGTGTGTGAATGTGTGAATGGGTGAATGGGTCTGTGACGGTGAAGTGCTTTGGGCCTTTGAAGGAAGATAGAAAGTGCTATACAAGTA
>NC_050522.1:482413-522193 GCF_002922805.2 Oryzias melastigma | reverse complement strand
TTTTTTAGGATGTTTTGGAGTTTAGCTAATATTTGAGCTACATGCGAGCTGCATTGGCCAATTTAGGCTTTTTTGTTTTCTCCATTTTTTAGGCTGTTTTGGAGTTGGGGGCGGCTGTGGTGCAGCGGTAGGGCGGTCGACTCCTGATCAGAAGCGAGCAGGTTTGATTCCCGCCCTGCCCGCCCATGTGTTTGAATTGTCCTTGGGCAAGATACCTAACTCCGAATTGCCTCTGGTGGGAGGTTGGCGCCAGTGTTCAGCAGCAGAGCCACCATTAGTGTGTGAATGTGTGTGTGAATGGGTGAATGTGAATGGGTGAATGGGTCTGTGACGGTGAAGCCTTTGGGCCTTTGAAGGAAGATAGAAAGTGCTATACAAGTATACACCATTTACCATTTTAGGCTAATATTTACACAGTAGCTGTTTTTCTAATCTAAGTTTTTTTTTTTGTTTGTTTGTTTTTTTCGGCTAATTTGGCATTTACCTAATAATTTAGCTGGGTATCAGCTTCAGTGTTTTCAGCTATCAATTTCAGCATCTCCAGCTATCAGCACTAACATCTTCAGTGACCAAATTAGCTTGCAGCATTCATACTAGCATTATGCTTTGAGAGTGTTCAAGAAATGTTTATCCAGTTCAGCCCACGACCCAAGGTGTGGTCTTTGGGCTTGTGGGCTTTATTAAAGGACGACATATTCATCACCACACTCATTTCATCTTAGATCTATTAGATTACAACCAAATGATTCTCCATGATAGTCTTATTCTCTTTCTGGATTTTTTTAAGCCCTTGGACTCATTAGAACACTCATTTTTGTTTAGCACATTGGAAACCTTTGGCTTTAATTCCAAGTTTTGTAACATAATAAAAATGTTGTACAGATACATAAGTAGTAACAGTTTTCTCAAACAGTTTTCCTGTAAATAGAGCTGTTCATCAGGGATGTCCAATTAGCCCGTTGTTGTTGATAATATCGACTGAATTACTAGCCATCTTTTTAAAACATTCTCCAGAGTTTGAGGGTATTAGCGTTTTGAATAGGGAATTTAAAATTAGCCAATTTGCCGACCACACGGCCTTACTTCTAAAAAATAAAAATATGGTACCTATTGTTAAGAATACAATCCTTACTTTTTCAAGAGCATCTGGCCTTACTCTAAATCTAAAAAAATGTTAAATCTTGCCTGTACATTCTTGCAATCAGAGTATTATTGATAGTATACCAGTAAAAAATAGGTGAAATATCTTGAGAAAGCGTAAATATTACTCCCAGATTATCCATAGAACTTGTAATCAGTGGTTGAGACGTGACTTATCAATATTTGGCTGCATTTTATTACCTAAAGCAGAAGTTTTTGAAGACTTGTGTATCCCTGCCATTCAATCCCCAAAAAACATCAAGTTTTCTAATTCTATTCTCTTCAAGTTTATTTGGACAAATAAGACACACTACTGACAAAAATCACAATTGATCAGAGATTATGAAAATGGTGTCTTAAAAGCTTTAGATGTTGAATCACAAATCTCAGCGTTTAGATTAAACTGGTTAAAAAATTCAATTTCCAACCCTAAATCTATGTGGTCTCATATCCCCAACAAACTCTTTGAGAAGGTCGGAGGACTAGCGTTCTTATTGAAGTGTGATTATGATCTGTCAAAAATACCAGTGAATCTGTCAAACTTTTACAAACAAGCATTACATTTTGGGAAAATGCTTTTTACTCACAACTTCTCCCCACATAATACTGTTTTATGGAACAACAGAGTTATAAATGTAAACAAGAAATCATTGCTTATATCTGATTGGTATAATAATGGTGTGTTTTTTGTTCATGACTTGATGCATGCAGATGGAGCGCTGTTATCTTATAACGAATTTGTAACCAGTAAAAAATTAAGGTTTAAAATAACTGTTATGACAAAGTCTGTAAAGAATTTCCCATTTTTCTACTAAATCTGATTCACAATATCCTGCAATATGATGCAATTAAACTACACTTCCCAACACTAACAATTAGTGATATCCCCATACAAGATAAAATAATAAATTAGTAACCTTAACCTTTAAGCAAAAAAACGTTTTGCATCTTTGATACAAATAATAGACGTGACCTAGAAACCACTCTGATGGATAAATCATTTTATTTATACATAAAATGTCCACTTCCACCTAAAATGAAAGAAACGTATTTCAAAATAATTTCTAAAATTTAGCTGTTGGAGATTTTTTACATAAAAGATTCTAATTTCAATCTGAACCATGTGCCTCCTGTTCATCTGAAACACTAGAACATTTATTTTATAGAAAACACCCAAAAAACTTCTGGACTGATAGTCATAATTGGTTGTCACTCTACTGGTTAATATTCCCTCTTTTTCTTTATCTGATGTTCTTAACATTATGGAAAATCTGGACCCGGACGGTTCTGATGTCATCAACCTTGTTATTATTTTGTGGGAACATTTCATTCATCTTTTTGAATGATTTTTCTGACTACTTTTGGTGTCTTAAATGCATTTCAGACAAAAACAAGAAAACTTCAGTAATTTACTAAAATATATCAAAACTATTATTTTAGATTGTATCTTTCCTTGTCCTTAACTATTTTCCCCCTGTCATTGTTCTTATTTCAAAACACTCTGCCATTTTTGTTTTTGCCGGTTCTTTTTGAATGTTTACCCCAACTTATTTTGTAAGTGGATAATAAAGTTTTGGGGAAAAAAAACGTCTGACGTCAAAATCTCGCATCGGCGACGTCGCGAGATTTTGACGTCCATACAACGAGAGTCAGATGCTGGAAATAAATTTGGAAATTTATTCGTCTTTATTTAGAGAACAAAATAATTAAACCCAAATAGAATATTAATTTCATGTTATTATACGCATCTTTCCCATTTCGAGGTAAGGTTCTCTTGTGGATGTTTTCGGTTCTGCCTCTTCTAAAGTTTCGCTGTGATGATTTCTAGATTTTTCTTTGACTAGCTTAGCATTAGCACTAGCATTCATCAAGCTCCACTGCACCGCGTTTTTTCAGCCATCCAGAACTAATTTAGTGTTTTTTATCGTGTCCTCGGACTCTCCGACTTTAGGTCAAGATGTCGTACATGCTACCGCATCTCCATAACGGCTGGCAGGTGGACCAGGCCATTCTGTCCGAGGAAGACCGAGTTCTGGTCATCCGCTTCGGACACGACTGGGACCCAACGTGCATGAAGATGGATGAAGTTCTTTATAGCATCGCTGAGAAGGTTTGATCAACTTCTTTCTTTGACCACAAGTTCTCAGTCAGAGTCAGCGCGCTCACAGTATGAAGGGGGGATCCGAATTTGCTCTTTTGGTCCCCAAATAATTTTTGCATTTATCATTTAAAGATAAAGTTCTGTCAGGATGGAACTCTTTTCTGTATTAAAGTTTGTTTGTTTTTTAACCTGGTTAGTTGCTGAAAGGAGGCTCATAACAGAAGCTCATATTGGTGCAGTCATGAGGGAAACCCCTTAAAACAGACTACCTCTGATTAAACATTCTGATTATGAAAAACCCAACAGTTTTAATGTGTAAATGTTTCAAACTGACAACAAATAATGAAATACGAAACACTTACGGTATTTTATTACCAAAAAGTTGTATAAAATTGAAGTTTCTACTCCTTGTTAAATATAAAAATGTTTCATTTACCCAGCTGGTCTTTTGAAAATGGATCCTTTTCACATGACGTCACACATCGCTGGTCATGCACAGAGCTGCTTCCAGTTTATATGGTTTACAAAGGCAAAGCTGACAGCTTCACGCTGTTTAGAGCAATTTTACATAATAATAAAAGGTAACCTCACTAATTGTAACAGAAATTTGTAAATTTGTGTTGTTTTATTTTATAAATTTTCACCTGCTTGTATTCATTTTCCTCTCAGATCGTTCACAAATCAAAGTACGAATGTCAGTAACCCTGTCTGCAGTCAGAACTGACTGCAGACATTCCTCTGGATGATATTAAACGAGTCGTGGATAATTTCTCTCTGACAACCCGGTTAAAGTTAGACAAAGGTTACAAGCATCCGTTACTAGCATTAGCTTTGGCTAATGGAGCTGCAGAAGATCTTTTCTGACCAGTTAAAAGTTTCCTAAATTTCCGTTCTCACAAAATCCTTGTAAACAGATCAAAACTCAGACAATTCCAGCGTGTCTGACATTAGGTGCGTTTCCATTAACTCTGAAATTTCGCAAATTGGAATTTCGATAATAAATTCTCCTGATGGAAACACCACAATTTTGAAAAAACTCGCCTTTTTAAAAAAAAAAAAAGTTTTTGCGCTTAGAGGAGGTGGTTTTTGGGCCTTTCGAAACAGACATTTTTCCTAAAACTGTAATGGAAACCCATTTTTTTCTAAATAGATTCGCCTCTTTATATGAAGTGTCTGTCCTGAGTGCAACACAGCGGGCGGCAGGAGAGATCCAACAGCTTCACAGCTTCATCTGCAGCTACACGTCTGCAGCTTGGAGTCTGAAGATGCTGAAGTCTCATTTGAGGAAGAGCGCGAGTGCAGGGACAGAAACTGAAATGGATCTCGTCGTGTTTTTAAACAGAAAAAGGTCCAGCAGCTTTCTTGCTGGAATGGTTATTTTTTTAAAAACCACTGGACAGGCTTCTCACCTGAGACTGTCAATAGACTCTGAGCGGCGCACGCTCTCCAGACAGAGCTGTGACGTCACCGCAATGCTCCTTTTTTAGTGAATCAAATAAAAAAACACTTGTTCTCATTCATCGTCGTGTTTTTAATGACTTATCGCGTGAGTTGGTTTGTGCTTTATCGTAAAATGATGATTTAATGGAAACAGTGTCATTTCGAAACATTGTTTTTTTCGAAATTCCTAGAATTTCTATAAAGTTTTGCGCAAATATGTAATGAAAACGCAGCTATTAAAGTCAAACGTATTCCTGTTGTAATGTTTTCTACTGCGGTCAGTGAGCTGCTGTTAGCTCAGCCGTGGTTCTAACATCACTCCTCTTTGGTTTTGATCATAACTGTGTCTGATCTATGAGAAAATAAATGTAAAAATGATCAAATTCATTGAAAACTGTTTCCAAAAATATGAAAGTGACTTTTTCCATGTAATGTCATAAAATATGTTCACCCAGAGATTATTTTTTTACTTGACCGCTCTTATTTTGAAAGCTGAAACTACATGGCTCTATATCTGCTCTGAACATTTTCACAGAACCAAATCATTCCTGTTTTTACAGTTGTCCCCTAAAATATCCTGTAGAACAACAAGTACATTTATCCTGGGAAGTGATTAAAATGTGTACAGCAATGCAGACGTGTGTGTCTTTGCTGAAGGTATTAAATGTGGCCAACATGAATTTCTATCAGCTTTTGTGCTGATTTCATAAATACGTTCAAATAACTTCAGCCAAAATAAAACCTGTTAGAATAAAATCTGCTCAAATGTAAGGTTGATATTTTCAATAAAACCAAAAGTATTGAAGAATTATTAAAATTTGTATTTACATTTGTAAACAATCTAAGAAAGGAAATTAAAACACAGTTCAGCAGGACATTCATAAATAAATATTGTAGATTTTTCTGTTGAAGTTGGTAAGGTTACCTTTTATTATTTATGTAAAATTGTGTTAAACAGCGTTCAGCTGTCAGCTTTGGTGTTCTAAATGCGAAGTAACAATTTTCATTTTGGGTCCTGTTGCCGTTTTGTCTGCGGTCAGGTGAAAAGGTCTGTTGGACATCTGGTAATGGCCTTCGCCTGACCCTCCCACCCCAGCCCCTCATATCTGTAGTAGAAATGACACACGTCCTCTTTCATTGTGATGACGGTGTGGTTCGGCTTCACCTGTCTCTTTATTTTTGGCTTCTCATCAATTTAGATGCAGACTTTGTTTTTTTCACAGGAGCTCCTGAAGCTGCCAGCAGAGGTCGCCGTTGCTGCAAAAAACCCAGCAAAATTAACCTTAAGGGAACTTTTCTTAGGTTTTTTTGTTTGTTTGTTTATTTTTCTATTTATTCAATCAGACAAAGACCCATTAAAATCAAGATTTCTATTTTGGGCAACAAGTCAGAACACAGCATCAAACAAAATAGAATCATACACAACAGTAGGAAGGCCCCTGTCCTATAGGATCACTTTTCTTCTTTGCAGGCCGTCTTTGTCATTGCAGTCATGTTTCTTTTTATCTTGTTTCTATGTTGAGAACTGCTTTAACTGAATCGCCTCAGTGGACTAAATAAAGTTAACAGTTTAAGCATTTAAAGGGGCCATACCAGGATTTTCTTAAGTTTTCCTGAGTAAACTATATCCATATATATGATCATATTTTACCTTTGGAGCACTAAAATATTTATGAAATATGAGTTTTTGTGGAGCTGCACGGTGGTGCAGTGGTTAGCGCTCTTGCCTCACAGCGAGAAGGCCCCGGTACAAATCCCAGCTGGGGGATTTGGGACCTTTCTGTGTGGAGTTTGCATGTTCTCCCCGTTCATTCGCCGGTTTTCACCGGGGACTCCGGCTTCCTCCCACCGTCCAAAAACATGCTTCATAGGTTCATTGGTGACTCTAAATTGCCCCTAGGTGTGAATGTGTGAGTGAATGTGTGAGTGAGGCCCTGTGACAGACTGGCGACCTGTCCAGGGTGAACCCCGCCTTCACCCATCAGTAGCCGGGATAGGCTCCAGCACCCCGCGACCCCGAAAGGGAAGAAGCGGTCAGGAAGATGAATATGTTTTTGTGAACTCTTTTTATCTCGATCTCTTAGGCTCCGCCTTTCGCTGCTTGAGAGTGGCTCCCATTTCACGACATCATCCTAAAACCGTCCTCATCACCATGTCACCCACAAAAAAAATCCAAAGACATATATTTAAAAAAAAAGTATTGCTGTACATACTGTGTATCCCATGAATTTATCTCCAAAATTTGGAACAGACAGAATGGTGATGGCTGATGGTTCATTTTGTGGTGAAATTTGGTCACAAATGCAGGCAACACAAGATGAACATTCCAGGATTTAGTGAAATGATGAGAACATTGTCTGATTAACTCTGGCTGTGAACAGTTCCATTATGATCATTAATCTCTGTATCAAAAATCATTTTCACACTCACCTTTCTGCCTTCCCTCAAAAAATCCACATTCAAACCAGTTCTTCTAATTTTTGGCCTGCTTTTTCTTACAGGAATTAGTCTGCTCCCTTTCTCCACTAGGAAATAGTCTGCTCCTTTTCTCCTCTCCTGCTTCCACCAGGAAATAGTCTTACCTTTTCTCCTGTTTCCACCAGGAAATAGTCTTATCCTTTTCTCCTCTCCTGCTTCCACCAGGAAATAGTCTTACCTTTTCTCCTGCTTCCACCAAAAAATAGTCTTACCTTTTCTCCTGTTTCCACCAGGAAATAGTCTTATCCTTTTCTCCTGCTTCCACCAGGAAATAGTATTCTCCCTTTTCTCACTATGAAATAGTTTTCTCCCTGATTTCTCACCAGAAGTTTCTTCACAAAGTTTGAGCGTTCAATCGAATGATCGTTTCTTGTCCGTCACTAAACTGGATCACAACATACAGCTGGCATCTGTACGTGCACGAGCCGGGGGTGGGAGCTCGTGAAGCTAGCTGTTCACTGCTAGCTTTGCAGAGAAAATGTTTGTGTTAGCGTGGGGGCGGAGCAGACTCTTCCTGGAGGGGCGGTTCTCACCATGTGACATCAGCTCGTGAGAACCTGCTCGTTTCCGTGGGTATGGGAGGGGCTGCTGCAGATAGTGCAGGTTTTTAGAGGATTAATCTTAAATCCATGAACGGATCAAAATACCGATTTGGGGTTCTTTGTAGTGAGGAGTGAACAGTAAAATGGACTTGAAACCTCAAAAAGTAGAATTTTCACAGTCTTTCCCGCTCAAGAAAGGCAAGTAAAGAGTCTGCAATGTTGTGATTGGAACTTTTAAAGTTGGACAGTTTCATCTTGGTTGGTACATTTATTGACAGAAGATGCAGCAGAAGTAAAAGCTTAGTTCCTTAAATTGGTCCTGACATGTGGAAGAAGGAAGTCAAATGCATGAAGAGGTCAGTGAAGGCCTCTCTGCTCTGCAGTTCAGTTCACAGTACGACAGTCTGACAAACATACTCAGCGTTTACAGACTCAGAGCATTTTGTAGAAACATTCATATATAAAACATCCCCAAAGTCCAGAGGTCCACAAACTGTGTCATGTAAGGGTGACATCACCGTTTTATCCTCTGATGTGGCGCCGCGGTCGGTTTGAAGTGTAACAATCACAGTGTGTGCCGAAACGTAAACATTTAAAGTTTTCCAGAAAGCCACACATAACCAAATACTAATAATCCTTTCCGAGATCTTCACAGAAAAAAAAAAATAATAATAATCTTTATAATGAAATAAACAACAATACTGATGAAATAGAAATAACCAAAAACACTCACTGTAATCTTCTCAAAAAAGTCATGAAGAATAATACTAATACATAAAAAAAGTAAAACCAAATTCTGCCTCTGCTCAGCCTTCCAGCTCATCTCGATTTGTGCTTTAAGATTGTAAGAACTGAAACAGAATTCTGGTGATTGTTTTATGATGAACTTCTGTTCCTTCACTGACATTAGTTTGACTCTACAGTCGATTAGCCGACTAATCGACTATTAAAATAATGGTTTGTGGCAGAACTGAACACAAGGCACAGCTTTAGTTTGCTGATCCTCCTCTATCAGAGTGCAGTGTTTTGTTGCAGTAAAGCTCTCCTCTGTCTCCTCAGGTGAAGAACTTTGCCGTCATTTACCTGGTAGACATCACAGAAGTGCCCGACTTCAATAAGATGTACGAGTTGTACGATCCATGCACCGTCATGTTCTTCTTCAGGTGAGGAATCCTCGTCACAGGAAGACGGCTCCTCACAGCTGAGCTCCAACGTTTCCGCCTCTCTTTTGTTTTCCAGAAACAAACACATCATGATTGATTTGGGAACCGGAAACAACAACAAGATCAACTGGCCCATGGAGGACAAACAGGAGATGATTGACATTGTAGAAACGGTGTATCGAGGAGCCAGAAAAGGACGGGGTCTGGTGGTGTCTCCCAAGGATTATTCTACGAAATACAGATATTAATTCTAACTTTTTTACTGTTTTCTCCTTCTTGTATATTGTTTTTTTTCCACTTTTGTTTGTTGATGACAAACAGAAGAAACTCTCAGCTTTTCCGGTGAAAGAGGACAATATTCCAGCTACTGGTCTGATTTGTTTTCACAACTGTTTTTGGGTTTTTTTTTTGCTTTGAACTCTTGTGAACTAGATGTTGAAAAGTGTCAAAAATCTCACATTTTACAATAAAATAAACTTGAGTTACTTGTCAAGATATTTAAAAACTGTTCTCTGATGTTGGAAATTCTTTTGAAACTTAAAGGCATTAAACTATTGTTCTTGTTTTGGCAGCTAGAGAAATGATTTTCTGCTCACAGGAAGTGCAGTGATTCATAGCAGTTCTACCCTGTTTAGACGGTTTGTATCAAGTTCAATTGTGTATTACCGATTTTAAAGGATCTTTTTCATCCTAATTCTTCTTTTTTTGATAATTTTTTATTGAATTATAATGTTGATTCCCCATGAAAACAACCTGAGCTGGTATTTTCCTCCATTCACAATTCCCTGAGCATTCCTCTAAACATGAGTGAAAGTCAAGCCCCGGGGGCCGGATCCGGCCCTCCAGATCATTTTATCTTATTATTAATGACCCGATGTTATCTTGTGCTCATTTCTAACTTGAAGAATTTTGACAAAATATATTTTTAGAGAGTAAAATATAGAAAGTTATTTAAGGTTTAAGTTGATTTATTCTGGAATAATGTTCCTGCCTTTTTATTATTCATAATTATGTTAAAAAGTTATGGTTGTAAACATTGTCATTCTGGTAGCTTTTTGGACTAATTTGGCATTTACTAAGAGTATTTTAGGCTATTTTGGAATTTAGCTAATATTTCAGCTACATGCTAGCTGTTTTGGCTAATTTATGTTTTTTTATGCTAATTTGACATTCAATTAATATTTTAGCTGGCTATCAGCTTCAGTGTTTTCAGCTATCAGCCACTAAAATATTAACTAAATGCCAGATTAACCTAAAAAAGAAAAGAAAAACTTAATTTAGCCAAAACAGCTAGCATGTAGCTGAAATATTAACTAAACTCCAAAATGGACAAAAAGAAATCTTAGTAAATGCCAAAATGGTCCAAACAGCTAACAGAATGACAATGTTTTAACATAATTATGAATAATAAAAGGTCAGGAATATTATTCCAGAATAAATCAACTTAAACCTTAAATAACTTTCAATATTTTACCCTCCATAAAAATATGTTTTGTCAAATAAGTGCATGATAATATCAGGTCATTAATAACAATAACATAATCTGGAGGGCCGGATCTGGCCCTCGGGCCTTGACTGTGACACATAATCCTCTTACTCTTAGACTCCTGAAAAGCAAACTAAAGAGTTGACATGCTGTAAATATATTTGAAAAGAAAATCTATTTTTATTCTATTCTTGGAAACCTCATTTAACAGAAAGGCTTTTATTTGACAAAAGTATTGAAACAAACGGCTGCATATGTATTGTGACTCCGAAGAAACAGTTTGTTCTTCACTTTTACCACCAGATGGCAGAATTTACCATTAATTGGCTTAGATTTTTAGTAAACAGCTGAATTTTATCATTTGAATATTATGAATATTGTCAATGGTCAAGGTGTAAATATTTAACCAACAAATACTGGATACTAGTTATTTTTGATGAACTGAAAAAACACTAATATAACATTTATTTCAAACATTTCCAATGTTCTTCTGTCACTCCAGACTTTCTAATCCAAACCTCAGCTCTTCTCTCTGGATCCATGTCATAGATCTTGCAGCTCCTTCTGACCCTCTGGTTCTTCTCCTGAAGGTTTTTAGAACAAATATTACATCTGTGGGTCTTTTCCTTTGCACGGACCAAACTGGATTCAGTCTGACCTCAGTGTAGCTTGCACCAGTCTTTCCCATAACTTTAGGTGTTTCTCTGAACATCTTCCTTCTTTCAAACAGATCCAGAACGTTTCTCCTCCAGTCCTAGTCATTCCAAGATCGCTATAGATCGGGAGTGTCAAACTCAATCACACAGGGGGCCAAAATCCTAAACACACCTCAGGTCGAACAGGATAAACATTTATTGAACACTCTAAAACTACATTTTTAAAAACTACATATATAGTATTACCTGTGATAATACTAGTGTGAATGCTGTAAGCTGAATTTGGCCACTGGAGATGCTGAAATTGATAGCTAAAAACACTGAAGCTGATAGCTGTAAATGCTAAAGCTGAAAGCCACAAAAACATTTCCAAAATGCCAAATAAACCTAGAAAAAAAATTAGGTTAGCCAAAACAGCTAGCATTTAAATATTAGCAAACCTCCAAAACAGCTAGCATGTAGCTGAAATATTAGCTAAACTCTAAAATAGTCCATAAAGCTAGCAAAATGCTAATTTTTTAAAAACTTTAAAACTGTAACTTTTTAACATAATTATGAATAATAAAAAGGCAGGAATATTATTCCAGAATAAATCAACTTAAACCTTAAATAACTTTCAATATTTTACTCTTCATAAAAATATATTTTGTCAAAATTAAAGAAGTTATAAATGAGCTCAAGATAACATTGGGCCATTAATAATAATAAAATGATCCGGAGGGCCGGGTCCGGCCCCCGGGCCTCGACTTTCACACGTGTGTCACAACAGTCCAGTCAGGAGCTCTTCTCCACCTCTCCTGAACTCTTCCAGACCTCCTCTGGGGTGTTTTGAGGACCAACCGTCTTTCCACTCTTCATCCTCTTCTTCCCCCTTCCTGCTCCACAACATCCTCCTCTTCTCCAGCGTGTTCCTCATTCAGTTCTCCTTCCATTTTTCCTTCACATTTGTTTTGGGCTGCCACGATTAGTCGACTAATCCACTTTTAAAATAGTCGACGACTATTTTAAAAGTGGATTAGTCGTTACTTTATATTATATGGAGTCAGAGTGTAGTAAAGTTGAAAGTTATAATGACATTCTGCTAGCTTTATGGACTATTTTTTATAGGCTAATTTGGAGTTTAACTAATATTTTAGCTGACTATCAGCTTCAGTGTTTTCAGCTACAAGCACCATCATCTTCAGCGGCTAAATTCAGCTTACAGCATTCACACTAGCATTATCACAGGTAATGCTATATATCTAGTTTTTAGTTAGTTTAAAGACAATGATGGTCAAGATGTGTGTTTTACATCCAGGTGGTGCATGACCCGATTAGTCAACTAATCTAAAAAAACAAATGAGTAGTCAACTATTAAAATGATCGTTTGTGGCAGCACTACACTTGTAGAACATTTCCATGTCTGTTCTTGAATCTTGATCAACCTGAACATCATTCACGCTCTGCAAATGAACACCATTCAGTCTGAGAACATTTCATTGTTTAATGGTCATATCTTCCACGTCCTTTTTAAATACATTTGTACAGAAGCTTCTTTCATGAGCAGCCACAAATATCAAAGGTATGTACACATTTACATAAAATATTTACATTTGCACAGGAGGCGTGGACACAAGGCTCGTGTGTCTCGGCGGGATTAAAGCTCACACGTTTGGCTACAGCTTCAGACTCGTGAAGGAAAGTTTCAAGTAAAAAAATGATTCATTGGTAAAACAAACAGGTTGACACAGTGGCCCCGCCCCAGGGGAGGAGCCACAGTCGAGCAATTTACTTTGGCAACTCAGTTGTCATATAAAGATGTAACAGTATGTATAACATATGACACTGCACATGCACATTTCCATATCCGCAGATATGAAAGAGGAAAATCTCATTTTGAATGACAGGAGCCGATGATTTTTCATAAACAAAACATTCAGAAACCACGCAAACCCCACCCTCACCCCCTGTACAGGCATGTGCTTCCCTTTGTTCAATGCCAGGATTGTAACCATGACAACGTGATTCAAAAACACTTGAATGTTAGAAAAGTTCTCCCGCTTTGAAATGCGTCGTCACGTCTTTAGATGAAACACTGAACAGTCAAACTAATAAATATGAACAAACACTTCTCTCCATTTACAGTCGTTACATTAAAGCATTTGCAGAAAACACTGAGAACATTTTCTATAAATACGTGGAGGGTTAGGAGAACCTGGCAGTGAGTTGTGCAAACGAACGGTGCTTTTGTTTATAGTGGTTTCAACTCTGTCCCAGCTCTAAAAAGACTGATAAAAAAGATGGCAGAAGGGAACGGACACTGTCGGGCCTCTGTAAACTCTGGAGCTATCGGGTGTTCAGAACACACATGGGAACTCTGTCATTGGGGTTTTAGAGCCCCTAACACATGAGGCAAAGTTAAGGCGGCGCTGCAGAAACTTCTACCAGCAGCCCGATACCTCAAACCCGCTCAACACGTCTGTGCAGCTTAACAAGTGCTTCCGTCCAAAGACTAAACTCAGTGATTCCCAATAAATAGTTATAGAAAAAGTAAGGCTTTCTGCAAACAGCCGAGCGAGTGCCGTGCTGCGCCGCTCCTGCATCAGCAGGACGGCTTTGGCGAGTTCCGTACGTAGAACAGCAGCATCAGCGGCGCCCAACCAAGCCAAAGCTTTCCGGTCTGACAGGCTCGGCTCAGCTGGGTCTGTCAAGTGCAAATGCCAGTCCACTCCGTTTGGTCCGTGGGGCTTCTGAAAACGTGCTAGATGATGTTAGCTAGCTCTGCAGAGTCCGTTTCTGAATCTGCTTCACTGTCCCTGAAAACAACGAGAAGAAAACCTTTAGCTCCGGTGCTGCAGAACCGACCCGGCGAGCTCCGGTCATGAGCGCCACAGCCTTACCTCTGATCCTGGAGCTTCTTCCGGTTCAGGATCCGCCTCTCCTCGTTGATCGGATACGAGTAGAGAATTCCCAAGCCGATGATGATGAGGACGATTGGACCGGCGGACACCAGGATTTTCAGGGTCATGTCTACGTTGGAGGGTTGAGAGCAGCCTCGACTGATGTAGCCTGCAAAGCTGGAGACAAACAAATCCCCTCAAATAAACAAAAACATTGGATTGCTTTGATGAGAGAACTGCATGCTGGGAGATTAAACTTTCTGAATCCTCGTGTTTTGGTGATCACAACCTCACTAGAGTAGTTTACTGCAGGAGTCTCCAAACTACGGCCCGCGGGCCGGATCAGGCCCCCTCCACATTTGCCCCCCCCACTGTCAGAAACGCCAGTCGAGACCCACAGAGAACGTGACTTTTTATTTCCCCCTTCTACAGTCTGAACTATGACAGACAGGAGAGAATATTTATTGGTTTAACAGTGATTCACTTTATCTTTATTATCATAATTTTTCTTCCATACATTTTTTTGGATGTCTATAGCTCTTCAGCTCTTTCAGCTAATAAAATATTCAGCTCTGTTTATGCTAGCTTTTTCAGCTGTTTTGGCAGTTACTAAAGATTTTTAGGCAATTGTGAGGTTTAGCTAATATCTTAGCCACATGCTAGATGTTTTGGTTAATTTAAGATTTCTTTCAGTTTTTGAGGCTAATTTGAAGTTTAGCTAATATTTTAGTTTTATGCTTGCTGTTTTGGCTAAATTAGACATTTTACCAGTTTTTAGGCTAATTTGGCATGTAGCTTTTATTTTAGCTACATGCTAGCTGTTTTTGCCAATTTTGGCATTTTCTCCATTTTTAAAGCTATTTTGGAGTTTAGCTAATATTTCAGCTACATTCTTGCCGTTTTAGAATTTTTTACATTTTTTTAAGCTGACTTGGCAGTTCGCCAATATTTTAGCTAGCTATCACCATCAGCCATTTCAGCTATAAACTTAAGCATTTTTAGTTATCAATTTCAGCATCTTCAGCTATCAGCACTTGCATCTTGATCGGCCACATTCAGCATACAGCCTTCACACTAGCATCATCACAGGTATATGTCTAGATTTTAAAAAGTTTTAGTATTATTTTCTTCTATGAGGATTCCAGGAATGAATTATTTTAAATTTGGCTATGTGGAAAACTGTAAATGTTTATGTTTAGGCTGTGATTGTTCCATTTTTTCTGTTGGACTACAAACTGACCCCAGCCCCCCATCAGAGAAGAAAACAGTTATGCGGCCCTCACAAGAAAAGGTTTGGGGACCCCTGGTCTACAGAAGTGTGAAAGTCTTACTCTAAACTGAGAGTGGAGACTCCCAGAGAAACTCCAGAGGCAAACTTGGTGAAGAAGACGTAGAAGGAGTAGAAGAGAGCTTCATGGCCCACAGAGTCTGGGTTGTGGACTTGGAAATCATCCACAACATCCGGCAGCATGGACCTAAGGAGAGTTTGTTTAGATGTCAAGCTTCATTCTGAGAACATTTAAAAACAGAAAGGCTGAAGCGGTTCTTACCAGGGCAGCAGGAAAGCTGCAGCCACTGCCACTCCGGCAGAGAAGGAGACCACATAGGTGATGATCAGGTTACTCTTCACACAAACCACCAGGATCAGGAAGGGAACCACAGACTGGAAGCAGCAACACAGTCCAGTTTACTTGGTGAAGCTTCCCTCCCCATCAGTCAGCATCATTTGGACACAAGTCGTGAACTCACCAAGGTGCCAACATAAACCGCGGTCTTCTTTCCGAAGCGCGTCAGGAACCACTGCCAGAAAGGGATGGTCAGGGTGGCCGAGAGCTGAAAGCAAAAAAAAAGTTAGTACAGTTCCACAGGATTTGTTCTGGAACTGATCCATTACGATGGACACCTCGAAGGCTGTTATCCTGCTTATACGAAAAAAAGAAATGTTGAAATTAGATTTTATTCTTATTATGTTTATGCTAAATGCCAAATTAGCCTAAAAAAACAAACAAACAAAAAAAACTTAGGTTAGCAAAAACAGCTAGCATGTAGCTGAAAAAATAAGTGCAAAAATCCTAAAAAATAAATTAAAAAAAACTATAATCTATAGCAGCAGAACACGAGGTCTGTTCCTAAGGTGGAAACCCTGCAGAACAGGTGAGACGGTGACAGCTGTCACAGCTGCTGAGCAGCTCCTTCTTTAGAAACGAGAACAGCTCAAAGATGCATCTTCATGTGCAGACCTATACGAGTGTGTTTCAGTCGAGGCTTCATAACCGAACAGTCGGCTGTTTGTTCTCACGTGTTAAACCAGCTCAACGTTTGCATGCTCGGGCCTGAGCTCTGAAGTCCACACTTCCTTCAATGTCCTCACATTTTCCATAAAAGTATCTGATGATTTGTGGTGTAACTGGACCATATGATCTCAGTAGGGCCGTGCTAAAGAAGACTTTGAAGGTTAGCATCTGAAGTGACAAAGAGTTGCTTCATTTGTGGCTTGACTTCCTGACAATGCGCCTCTGCAGTCTATGTTCATTTCATTTGACCTCAACTGTTCTGAAGCAGAGCCAAAGAAAAGCTTCAGAGCGAAGCTTTAATGCTGCTCTGCTTCCATTTATTGGATCACATTAATCCTGATAATGCTCCCAAAAATCAGAGAAAAACTTGGACTTTGAGTGGCAGTTTCTGTAAAAACTTAGATGAAGTCTTTGCTCCGTAATCCTTTTCATGGAGTGAAGGCTCAAAGCGTGTAATCTTTCCAGCCTTGCTAACCTGTACTTTTTCCAGTACAGTTCCAGCGCGTGAGCTGGAGGCGCATACGTCTTAATTGGCTGGAATACCAGGCGGGATCTAAAGTGCGAGAAAGGCTTTGATGCTTTTTTTCTTCAAGTTGACTGGAAATGAACACAACCTGACAAAAAGCAAACTTCACTGCCCGTGGCTCTCATGCAGATTAATCGGACGATTTATGGAAATAAGCAGCCAGAACAACGTACAGTGCAGCCTTTGTAACCAAAGACAGTGCATGTGTTTGATGAGACAGAAGGCTTCTGTCTGCACTTCAGTCTCACAGCTTCTCTTAGTCCACAGCAACGTGTTGCTCTGGGACTCCTAGGAAATGCATCCATTAAGGTTTGTTGGAAAATGTCACCTGCCAGAGGGCGTGTGTGTGTGTGTGTGTGTGTTGCACTTGCACTCACCATGATGACCAGCAGAATGTTCTGGAAGTCGTTCCTGAATCCCAGCGTGTAGCTGCAGAACAGAGCAAAGTTCCCCTCCAGGAGCTTCAGGGAGAAACACACAGAGCGCGCTCAGTAACATCTGGAAGCCAAACACTCAGCGGGACAAGCCGCACGCCGAGGAACACACTCCCAGCATTCAACGGGAGAGGAAGAGCGGCAGCTGTGCACAGGAGACGCTGGATTTCTGATTGGTTCTTCTACCCACCATGAAGGCCAGTGAGGTGAAGAGGAAGACCATGACGAGCTTGGCGTACGGTCCGTGGCCCATCACCAGCTTTATCCCTTGGAAGAAGGACATGGGTTCTGATCGGAGCCGACCCGCCTCTGGAGGAGCAAATAGAACCACACCAATGAGCTGCAGACCCTGTTCTGATGGGACAAAAAGCTCCATCTTCAATCCACAGTCAAACTCAATCACACAAGGGGCCAAAATCCAAAACACACTTTAGGTCGCGGGACGAACAGGAGAAACATTTATTGAACATTCTAAAACTACATTTTTAAAACAGATATGAACTAGATATATATCATTACCTGTGGTAATGCTAGTCTGAATGCTGTAAGCTGAATTTGGCTGTTGAAGATGCTGAAATTGATAGCTAAAAACACTGAAGCTGATAGCTGAAAAATCTAAAGCTGATAGCCAGCTAAAACGTTGTCTAAATGCCAAATTAGCCTAAAAACCCAAAACAGCTAGCATGAAGCTGAAAGTGAGGTTGGCTTAGGTGTATGTCTGCATATATGTATATGTGTGTGTACGTATATATTTATCTTTTTAACAAGTCTCTGTGTTAAGACAATTTTGTCATTTTGTAACCAGTCACTTCATTTTATGCCTTATCCCAATTATTTCATTGTATAAAAAGCTCATCTGGGGACAAATGCTGCAAATTAGCTCCTGCTACAAGCATGATGATATGGGCATTGGACTGCTGCTCTGGTGTATGTCTAAATACAAATACAAATATTAGCTGAACTCCAAAATATCCTAAAAAATCTCAGTAAATGCCAAAATAGTCCAAAAAGCTAGCAGAATGTAAATTTTAAAACTTTTTAACATAATTTTCTGAATAATAAAAAGTCAGGAATATTATTCCAGAATAAATCAACTTAAACCTTAAATATCTTTCAATATTTTACTCTCCATAAAAATATGTTTTGTAAAAATTATACAAGTTAGAAATAAGCAGAAGATAAAATCGGGTCATTAATAACAATAAAATAAATTGATCTGGGGGGCCGGATCCGGCCCCCGGGCCTCGACTTTGACACATGCATTAAAGTATCCCCTCATTCCAAGACACAAAGGATCATGGGCCTTTTTGGCTTGAGCAGAAGTGAAGGGGTGGAGTTCGTACCTTTCTGTTCCTTCACTCCAAAGAACAGGACTACAGCGCAGAGGATGTAAATCGAGCAGATGACTGCAGAAGCAATCATGTAGGCCACTCTCTGGGGGGCGGGCAGAGAGAAGAAGGTTTCAGAAAACGTGCGGCAGGATGGTCCTCCTCCAAGCAAACATGAAGTGCTTACCGTGTGCTGCAGGGAAATGGTATGATCCGTCTGGTTGAGCGAGTGCGAGCTGTTCTTCAGCTCCTCCAGGATGTCTGCAGGTCCGGGGACGCAGGGCGCGCTGACCATTCCCACGATCTGACCCTGCACGGCCGTCCCGATCAACGTGCCCAGAACCTCCACCGTCATTCCTTAGGGAGGAGGGGGCGGTTAGGAGGAGACCTTCAGCAGGTCCAGGTGGAGATCTTTGTGCAGTACTCACTGTATGCAGTGGCAGAGTCCCGTTCTTTCTGATCGGAGCTGATGAACATGGTCAGCGCAGAGTACGGAACGTGGAAACACTGACGTGGAGAAAAGGAGAAACGTTTGGATAAGATAAAGATCCTAAAGAAATCCGTTCTGGAGCAAACAGAAACAGAAATTTAACAGATTTTAGGAATTTCTAACAAACACCAAAGTCCAGAAAGTTTAATGTGTATAATTTGACAAAATATATTTTTATGTAGAGTAAAATATTGCAAATTGTTTATTAGACTTTGACACAACTTGGTTTAAATTGATTTATTCCAGAATATTAGTTACAGTTTTGAAGTTTCAAAGCATTCTGCAGCTTTTTGGACTGTTTTGACATTAAGATTTTTTAGGCTGTTTTGGAGTTTGGGATGAGAGCATGAGCAGGTACTCACCGTCTGAAGGGCCTGGAAGACGCAGTAGAAGAAGAGGTACCAGATGATCTTTCCATCCTCAAAGGGGGGGACGTACCAGATGAGAAAATAAGAGAGAACAGCCACAGGAGTGGACAACACGATCCTGAAAACAGGGAGAAGAAGAGCAGCAAACCGTCATCGTTAATTCAGATTTTTTTCTGTTATGGTTAATGACAGGAAGCCGGTTGAGTGAAGCTTTGGAGCTGAGGAATTCGGCCACATAGTGACAGTTTTCCTGTCAGCACCGTGTGACGTCAGGCCATGAAGGAAATCACACTGGAAAAGCAGGAATCACTTCCTCCACTTCCTTTTGTTTTCCTTGTGGTCAGATCCAAACTGTCCAATCAGAGGAAGCTTTAGCCGCACCCACATGATGTATAAAACACGTGTCCTTGTTAGGAAAAGGCCAGGATGTGCATGAATCCATTCATGGGTTTCATCTAATCGAAATGCTCCGGTCCACTTCAGGATCGGAGTGCGCATGGGGCATTTAGGCTGCCCTCTGGGGCATGTGGGCTCTTCAGTGTTCTCTCCTGACAGCTCCCTGTGAAGTGAAAGCTTCACACCTCTGTAATCCATCTGTCCGCCTTAAACTCTGAGCCTCAGCAGGTTAGACAGGGCAGCCAGTTTTGAGGTTTTCTTATTTTATCAGAAATACACAAATGCCTCGAGCCACAGAAAATACTGTTGAGTGAACGCACATCATGTGACACAAACATTCAACGGCTGATCAATGTGGTGTTAGAAGATAACTCCTTTATCTCTGTCATCTTTACATAAAAACAAACCTGGTCATGTGTTGTGGATGCATAAATAACATAAAACACTGCTATTGTGAGTTTCCCTTCCTGATTTTAAACAAATGAATGACAGCATTTGCATTTCTAACCCGTCGTCAGCCTGTCGCTCTGAACTGGAGTAACCTCTTCAGATTCACGTTTTAAAAGTCCTGAAGGCTCAGAGCTGCAACGCCATTGGCTGAGCCGAGTGGTGTGTTGCGGGGAGACCAATAGGAGAGGAAGACTGGTCACCCCGCCCCCTCCACTCCCATGAAGGAGCCTCACAGCACAGCGGCCGGCCTCTTCCTCGTGTGCTGCGTGCTCACATCGTCACCGACCGCACCAGGCTTTCTCCAGAACCACACCTCAGCCACAGTGAAAGCCTTTCTAATTAGCTCAAGATCCATCCTGCAGATCCACTCCAGAGGAATGAAGAGCACAGCTACACACGATGAAGATCTGCACAGCTTTTCCTTCAGATACAGATCTTGTCATGTGGTCTGAATTTCCTTCTACAAACGTTTCTGAATTTTCTTCGAATTCATGAGAACAGCTTGAAAGCTGACAGAACAAAATGTCCCCTGAAAGTTTGAGAGTCCAGCTCCAGAGGACAAACACAAACGCCCTTCATGATTCCACCTCTATGGGTAACTAGTGGAATCATGAACTGATACTTGAACATTCCTCCACAGGTTTCTGGAAGCCGAGAGCAAAAGTCAAGGTGTTTGTGTCACTTCCTGTGGTGGAGGACATGACAGAGAAAGTGGCAGAAAATGTAGAAAGTCCAGTTTCTCGTTTCTGGTTTATGAGGAGCAGCTGAGTGTCAGGCGAGGGGGGGGGGCGTGAAGGCTCCTGTGTGCCAGAACCAATGCATCAGCATGACCCACACTCCTGGGGGATGACGCAGAGGGGTTAAGATCCGCCCCAAACAATGACACGTGTCCCCTTTACTCCCCCCGTTTACAGGATTTCCAATGGGAGATTGTGATTTTCTCCGACTGGGAAGGAAGATTCAGTCCCGTCTTTTCATCCATTTAAAAGTGATCTTTTACTTTTTGTGATGCTTGTTTTAGCAAAAAGATTGTTATTTTAGGACATAGTTTCTACAGAGCAGCAGGAGTTCATTAGAAATTCACCTCTGATCAATTTCTATCCCGCCGTACAGTTTAGATCAGCTCAGAGCAGGAGAGCGAAGACGTTCATGGATCTATTTGTCTGAGAGCAGGGAGCTCATGGTCTGCCCAGCGTATTTTCTTCTTCACAAATACACGGTAAAAACACGTTTTTGAATTGCAGAGGGTGAACTCACCAGGGCATCATGCGTCCGAAGCGTGTCCATGGGCTCCGGGAGACCAGGAAGCCCACCGTGGGGTCAGTCACGGCGTCCCAGGCCCGGCCAACAAACAAAATGATGGAGGCATAGAAGGGCTCCAACTGAAGAAGAAGATGGACATATTTCTACATGAGTCTCCCAAACATGCATCTGTACACCATAAAGCAAAGTTTATAACTGATAGCAAAATATGACCTTCACCTGGACGGTAAGGCGAGGCTGAACTCTGATACAGAACGGTAAAAACTATTATAAAAACTGTTTTCCCATTAACTACCGATTCAAAATGACTGACTAATGAATAAAATAAGGAATTATAGCATAAAAACTTCAACCAAATCCTGAAAAAAATCCTGGATCCACTTCAAAACGTTCATCCCAGCAGACTCGCCATGAACTGGCCCGAGTGGCGGACAAAGCTGAACCCTGGGATACGTTTGACTTCCACGCTGTGGTGCAGCAGATTAACACTGAGCCCCATTAAAGCGAGCCCCCCTCCTCAGTGAGCTGCCATTGTTCTGCTGCACTTTCTCTGGAGTCAGTACAGTGAAACTTTTTCTGCTCAGACAATCAGCTCCCTTGTTCTTTCAAAGACACAGGAGGAGCCTGTAAAGCACACGTGTCAAAGTCAAGGCCCGGGGGCCGGATCCGGCCCTCCGGGTAATTCTATCCGGCCCTCCAGATCGTTTTATTTTATTGTTATTAATGGTCTGATGTTATCTTGTGCTCATTTATAACTTTTATAATTTTGACAAAATATATTTTTATGGAGAATAAAATATTGAAAGTTATTTAAGGTTTAAGTTGATTTATTCTGGAATAATATTCCTGCTGTTTATTATTCATAATCATGTTAAAAAGTTGCCGTTTTAAATTAAATTATCATTCTAGCTTTATGGACTATTTTTTCATTGATTATGATGTTTGAGGCTATTTTGGAGTTTAGTTAATATTTCAGCAACATGCTAGCTATTTTGGCTAACCATCGTTTTTTTGTTAGTTTTTAGGCTAATTAGGCTTTTAGGTAATATTTTGGCTGGCTATTAACTTCAGTGATTTCAGCTAACAATTTCAATGTTTTTAACTATCAATTTCAACATATTCAGCAGCCAAATTCAGCTTACAGCATTCACACTAACATTATCACAGGTAATGCTATATATCTAGTCCAGAATTATGTTAAAAAGTTACAGTTTTAAAGTTTTATAAATGTAGTTTTAGAGTGTTCAATAAATGTTTATCCTGTTCGTCCCGTGATCTAAGGCGAGTTCTGGATTTTGGCCCCTGTGTGATTGAGTTTGACACTCCTGCTGTAAAGTGAAGCTCCTCGTACAGTTGAAGTCAGAGATTGTGTTGATGCAGCAGGTTTGACTGTGTAAATTCACACACCTGGGCGACGTCCAGCAGGTACAGCTGCAGGAAGAAACCCAGTGCACACCCGGTGATCTGGTATGGCGCGCCACCGATGGCGTAGCAGATTTTGTTGCAAACTGTCAACCTCTTCTTGCGCTCATTCTGGAAAAAAGAAGGATTGAAAAAAGAATTAGCAGACGTTTGAGGATCAAATAAAAGACTGCAGCTGTCAGCAGACTTGTGGAGCCTTCAGCAGGGCCAGGCTCTTGTAATTAGTGGGATGGGTGATATTGTAATGAGTGGTATGAGAATTAGAAGAGGGCGTTTGCCGAGCAGGAATCGAGGTTTCAAAAGAATGGAAATAAGAGACTCCTTCGGTTTCTCTCTAAACTTCTGTGCTGACCCTTTCTCCTTCATCCGATTAGAGCAGAAACAAAGTTTACAAAAGTCTTTTGAGGAATTTGCCCGAGATTTTTAATCTGAACCAGCAGAACAGTCCTCCAGCAGGCAGCACAGTTGGCAAGAAATCCCTAAGAAACAATCAAAGTTTAACTTTTAAAGAAGTCTTTTTTTTTTTTCACCATCAATACAGTCACTAGAGGCTTTCAGAAGGCCCCAGCAGAGGCACAAATCAGTGTCAGTTAATGTCAGGACATGACCCGTGGTCACCAAGTCCACAAAGCAGCAGGGCATCAGCACCTTGGCAGCGCTCCGATCCGCCTGCATGGATTCCTGCCAGTTTGAAACAGGTTTGTCCTCATTGAAAGTAAAAGCTCACAAAGGAGAGCAGGGTGACTCTTCATACAAAGTCCTCTGTAATACCTCACCAAGATGACAAGTCACAAAGACATGTCAGTGATTGTATGTCAAACGTGTCTGGTCTGCCCACACCTGAATAAACCAGCTCCTCTTGTTGATACATCCAACTTCACATTTGTTTAGGTGACAAAACACATGATTCACGTCAAGACACGAGTCTACAATGAAAATATGTTTACTACCTCATATCAGGGATATGGACATTTCTCTGCAGTAGAGTAGAAAAAAATGTAGAGCACAATTCTTTGGCTGGCACATAGTGTACGACTATGTCTAAAAAGGTCTGTCATGAGGCCACACATCTCGACTGCATGAGAGGTGGAAACATCTGCAGCATTCTCCAAAAGTAAAATCGGTAACAACCCAGTACCTATATGTGTATTTAGTGTAGAGATATATGCACGTTTTGAAATCTCAACTTCATTCTTCAAAGGGCACCAACTCTTGATATGAGAGTTTAGGATAAATTCAACATCCATTAATGTGATAGAACCAGTGGATTCTGATAGAACAGGTGGATGTTTTTTCATAGTACAGCAAATATTTTAAAAACGCAACATTTGATTAAAGAAAAAGAAAAAAACATGATCATATTTTCAAAATGTATTTTAAATTTGAGAGATTGTGCTTCAACAGGTCCCCAAAACAGAACAGACTGGCGGTTCACCTGGCGTGAACGACACGTCACCTGGGAAGACTGCATGATGCGTTCAAATCTATCGGAGATGTGTACACTAACATAGCACAACTACTATTTCGAATTAAGGAGGGAGTGTCTAATCTTGGGAATAAAAATAAAATGTGAACAAATATATATTAAAAACACAAAAGCTCCCAAAACTACAAAAAAATAAAGACAGAAAAACGTATTTTTTTCCATAAAATAGAACAAATTGTCACGAATAATTGGTAATTATTTTATTAATCTGTATCTTATCTTACAAAAATCCGTGACTTATTTTAATCATTAGCCACAGGTATTTTAATCAGTGCTGAAGCACAAACCGTGACTGAAATAGTTTATTTAAAAACATTTTTTAAAAATGTAAAACATTTACTTTACGTGACGAAAATAACCAGCTGTGAAGATTTAGTGGTACATCTGTCGACTAACATGAACACTATTTGTTTTATTGTGTAATTCTTTTGTATATTTAACACAGAAATTATAAATACTGAGACATATTTTATTTTAACGTCTGAAAATAGAAATTCCAAATGAGCGGCGCGCGCGCCTTCCGTGCTAGCAAACGTGACTCGCCCACTCCGAATGTCAGAGCCGGCGAGTCCATTCATCCCGAGTCCAGGACATGAGCAGAACACATGCCAGCTCCCACAGCCCGGATTCATTCGGTAGTTTGTACAAATGCGAACGCACCTTCTCGGGGAGTTTAATGGCATCCGAGCTTTCTCCTTTGGCTAACAGACTGGCGTTGGAGTATTGTTCACCTCCCTCTCCCTTTGCCATGGCGGAGGAGCAGCTGGTCGCTTCCTTATCGAGACCCAAACAAAAACCGGCGCACAAGCTGTCCAACGAGGTTTCAGGCTGACGAGAGCGGTCCTCCTGCTGCTGTAGCTCCGGGTCTGTTAACACTGAGGGAAAAAATGCGAGGAGGGAGGATGTAGTAAATTTAGAGCAGCCCCGCCCCGGTTAACGTACCATTCACCCCATGCCTTAGCCCCGCCCACCGTGTCTGTTAACCGGCATCCCTCAGAATCCCATCGAGCTGATGGATATGATCCCCGCGGTGACAGCTCTGACGAGCAGAGCCGCGAATGAGTCACGACGGTGAGTGGACCCAACAGTCAGACCTGTACCGATTCAGGAGGACAGATGGATGGATGGAGGGATGGAGGGATGGATGGATAGTTAGATAGATGGATGGATGGATGGAGGGATGGATGGATAGTTAGATAGATGGATGGGTGGATGGAGGGATGGATGGATAGTTAGATAGATGGATGGGTGGATGGATGGATAGATAGATATTTAAGAGGAAAGTCATCATGTTACAAAAATAAACTCAAAATGTTGCTTAACAAGGATAAAGCCATATTTTTAAAAAATAAAGTTGTAGCTGTAAACCTCCATCCAGATGACATGCTTATCAAATCCATCAAGCTGCAATGGAGCTGCACATATTTCCGGTTTCAAATAAGAACACTTATTTTATTTCCGGTTGCGGCTAACTCTTTGCGTCGACTTAACAAATCTCCATGCACTTTATTTTAGTTTTTAGGCTGTTTTGAAGTTTAGGTAATATTTTAGCTACATGCTAGCTGTTTTGGCCAATTTAGTCTTTTGTCAGTTTTTTTAGGCTAATTCAGCATTTAACCATTATAGCTGGCTATCGGCTTCAGTGTTTTCAGCTATTAGCTTCAGCAGTTTCAGCTACCAATTTCAGCATCTTCAACTATCAGCACCAGCATCTTCAGCAGCCAAATTCAGCTTACAACATTCACACTAGCATTATCACAGGTAGTGCTGTATATCTAGTTTTAATTAGTTTAAAGCTAATGATGGTTAAGATGTGTGGTTTTCATTCAGTTTTCCCATGACCCGATTAGTTGACTAATCCGAAAAAAATAATCAGTGATTAGAAAATAATCGTTTGTGGCAGCACTAATATGTATACACAATGACATCCAAAAAGTCAGAGTTTGCCTTCCTGAGACACTAACACCAAGCACTCACAAAAAGCTACCATGTACTGTGTGATCATATGACTTCTTCATAGATATGTTAGAACATTTAAACCTGTTCAACACAACCTTTTATGTGTAAACGAACTTCAAAGTGACTTTCAAAATTTTGATCGTACTCTCAGATAATGATGAGGAACCTCTGTCTTCTTCATGGAGCGGCAGCAGCGTGTGAAAAGTGACAACGGTATTCACAAGTCATTTTCTAAATTCTAAAGTCAATTCTGAACTTTTTTCTTGGCTGCACAGACCCAGAGGAAAAGTTAAGGTTTGGATTTTGGTTCCGGTTCAGGTTCATTTTCCAAATGGTTCCCGATCGCGGCCGGATCTGCAGCTGCGCTCTTGGTGCATGACAGCTAACAGGACTTCATTAAATACTGCGACCAGTAACAGCATTTAGCTTTAGATGCACATAAAAAACGTGAAACAATGGAGGAATCTGCATCTTGGCTGGACCTATTACGTGTCACCAACATGAATTTCCAACAGCTTTGGAGCTGGTCGCATGTGAATATGTTTGAATAACATCAGCCTTAGCAAGTTACCTTCAAAGTTTACTGTGTAGGACGACAAATACAGTTTAAATGCTTTTTGCATTTTTATTTTGGAGTCTTTTGCTAGAAAAAAGAACAATGTGCCTAGCTTTGTTTATAGTGACTCTTGGTAGCTCCAAAAAACATCTTTTAAACTCCAAATACTCCACTATTTCCACTTAAACAACAACCCACTGCCCAAACCGGAAATGACTAAGTGGTCATATTCTGAATGAGGAAGTAGGTCGTGCATTTAGCCCATGAGGTTTTCATTTATCATTGGAATCTATTTCCCATAATGCATTTGGATCTCTTCAGCTGCTGATGTTGTAAACGGTGCGTCCACAGGATATCCACTCCTTGTGGGTCTTTTTTTTTATTGAGCACTTAATGAAGTACATTGCAATCAAGACATTAGAACTCATGCTCATACAAATATAAAGACAAGAAAAAAAAGAAAATACTGGACGGTAAACAAAGAAGAGACAAAATAAATAACTAAAAAAAAAAAAAGAAAATACAAGATTTTCTGTTTCGGTATCTTCATGTTATTAATTCAAGAGATTTACAGATGTCTAGTGTTTTTGAGCCTTTGTATTCTTGGAAGCTGAGATTATTTTTAAATATTGTTGAAGTTACAGTATGTTTGTGAAACTTGACCATGCATAAAAACATGTTGATAAAAAAGAAAGCATCATGATCTTTGGACCTAAAGTTGTGGAAACCAAAAATACCATCTCTGTAATTCAGTTGAAAATTGTTGAAAATCGAGTCAGTGATGGATTTGCAAAACTATTCACATGACTAAAACACACGAGAATTGGTTTCAGGTTCCAAATCTGATAGAGCTTATAAGATAAGACTTCCTGTATTCTGTATTTGTGAAACCAATGCTGAAGTAACCGCTTACAACCCTCTCTCTGTCTTTCAGACTGACACACAATCGTGGTTCTTTTTCAGTTGTTCTTAATATTTTCTAAGTCTTTTGCTTCACACATTTTTGACTTTATTCTTGTAAATTCTCAGTTTGGAACTTATGAAATCCTCTTTATTATTTTTGAATAATTCAATATTCATATTTTCATGATTTTATTCTTGTAAAATATTTCTTTTTTGCTTATGATTTTACAATTTAATTTTCATAACGTTTTTGTTTTTTCTTATAATTTTACAACTTTATTCTCATAAATTGGGTGTGAGATGAGCTTCATCCAGTGTGGGCCCTCGGACGAGACCCCTAACTATGTAGCCACGAAGGGGCCCAAGTCTGGGTCTCCTGGTGCCGGTCCCCAGCCCGGATAAATGCAGGGTTGTGTTGGGACAGACATACAGCGTAAAACTGCTAAACCGTCTGTGTGAAGCAGTGGAAGCCACTTCACTGTGGCGACCCCTGAAGCGAGAAGCCGATATTCGAACAACATTCTTTAAATGTATTTATTTATTTTCATGTTGGCCTTATTATGCCATCCTGGAAACATGACATTTTCAAAGAGGAAATTTTAATTTAATTAATAAAATGTAAATTTGACATGTCACTACAGTAATCCTAGTTTTAGCTGTAAATACATTTGACCACTTACTGTATTTGTATCATATTTCCTTGTATGGCGACCGTCTCTCAAAACTAATGCAAAAGCAAAATGCATATTATGTTGCAGATGGTTATGTTTGTGGAACAACTGACCTAAATATTGACTTTTTTAACCATTGAAATGTTTAAAATAGTCATTTTTAATTTTAAAACTCCTCATGAACTAAGATTAGATGATCTCAGATTAGGATTTTGACACGTATCAAATCTATCAATCTTTCATGAACAAAACTGTTTCTGATCATTTTCCTGCTCAATATTAGTTAAAATCAATGTTTCTTTTCTTTCAAGTGTAAGTTCTGTGCTGACAAAATCGTGTGACCTAAATAGCCAAACAGTTGTGTTTATTTACATGTTGTTTTGCGTGTTTTATTTTGTCTTTATGCAAAGTTAAAGTCTCCAAAAACCTTTAGACAACAACAAAAGTGTCCAGTGCCCTAGAAAATATTTAAAAAAGCTGCAAAATGATGCAAATAGGCTGCTGTTAATTAAGGATGACTGAAAAAAACTCAACCAAGTTAATAAAAGCTGGATTTTAAAGTCAAGATATTCTACATAATGACCACACCTCGTGAAAAAAAGCAATCAAAGTGAAAACAATCAGGTTAAACATTGTAAACCTAACATCTAATTTTAAAAATGAAAGTCTCAAGTCATCGGAATTACTTACAGTTTGAACCATGTTTTTAGATGAAGGAAAGAATTTGGAGTCTTTTTGTTCCTTTCCAGTGAGTCCAAGTAACCAAAACCAAAAGCACAAGTAAAGAATTTACTGCAGGAAGTTGAGCATTGTGATACCAAAATGTTTAAAAAAGGGGAAACTGTCCTGATGAATCAGAGAATCTCAGTAATATGAATGTTTACCCAGCTTCAGCATAATCATCTTTCTTTAATTAAATTAAAGCATATTTTCAAAATGTCTGAGGGCCAACCATCCGGCCTGCATTCTGTGAACTATTTTAATTACATTACATGCAAACTTATTTTATTAACAAGATCTTAATACATTCATGTAAAAATTACATTTTTGGACCGTTTATTCCAAGTTAGCTTGCCGTAGTTAGCATGTCTCCAGGGCAGGCCCTGGGTATAGGCGAGCTAGGCGGCCGCCTAAGGTGCCATCTGCTGGAGGGGGCACCAAATTACAGCATTTTTTTTTACAGGTTACTAGACCACTAATTTTGAGTGAAATATTAAAATGTGCAATAATTAAACCCATAAATGAAATAACTCATAAGTTTGACATAAGCAATCATTTTCCCTGGGGACACGTTTTGAATCACGTTTCGCCGAGGGCGCCATGCAGACCAGCTGCATGTCTGATCTACCACTTGATACTGGGTCTTTTGGCGTCATTATTTAGGCACAAGTGTTTCACATTTCAATAAAGAAATATGCTCAAATGAGCGTGTCTCACTGTCATTTTTTTAAATTTACCGTTGATATTTTGGAAATGAGCAAGAACTTGTCTCAGAATGTCACATGGCAGTGTTGCCGCAGGTTTTCAGCTTAATTCAGCCAATCACAATCAAGACATTGTACACAGTTTGTAGGAAGTGCTGGGGGTCACATACTATTGATTTTGTAAAAAGAGTGTAATAGTCCAATGGAAATTTGAATGTGGGGCGCATTTAGCCAGACTTTGGACGTGCCTGCTTTATCTCATTGGCATGTTTTTTTCTCGTCCTCCTCAAAACTCAAACTGAACTATTCAGAAATTATGTCAAAACCCCCAAAATTACATCATATATTGTTAAAGCACATTTGTCAAAGTCAAGGCCCGGGGGCCGGATCTGGCCCTCCGGGTAATTCTATCCGGCCCTCCAGATCATTTTATTTTATTATTAAAAATGTACCGATGTTATCTTGTACTTATTTCTAACTTGTATAATTTTGACACAATTTATTTTTATGGAGAGTGAAATATTGAAAGTTATTTAAGGTTTAAGTTGATTTATTCTGGAATAATATTCCTGCCTTTTTATCATTCATAATTATGTTAAAAAGTTACAGTTTTAAAGTTTTAAAAATTGGCATTCTGCTAGCTTTTTGGACTATTTTGGCATTTACTAAGATTTTTTAGGCTATTTTGGAGTTCAGTTAATATTTTAGCTACATGCTAGCTGTTGTTGGTAATTTAGGCTTTTTTAAATTTTTTTTAGGCTAATTTAGCATTCAGCAAATATTTTAGCTGTCTATCAGCTTCAGCTATTTTATCTATCATTTTCAGCATCTTCAGCGGTCAAATTCAGTTTACAGCATTCACATTATCACAGGTATGTATCTAGTTTATAATTAAGTTGCAGTTTTAAAGTTTTATAAATGTAGTTTTGGAGAGTTCAATAAATGTTTATCCTAAGATGTGTTTTGGATTTTGGCCTCTTGTGTGGTTGAGTTTGACACCTCCGTGTAAAAGTTTCTCAGGAAAACCTACAGTTTCAAAATGAACACAGTGCTGTGTTTGACAATGTTGCAACACGACGCTCTCTTAAGAAAGTGCACTGAAATAAGGTTTGGAAGGTTTAGCTAAACTTTTTATGGAACAACAGCAAGTTTTATGGCCATCATTCACCATGATGAACACAATAAGTGAATACATCCACGCACGGCGGTGGAGGGATCATCATTTGCGTCATGTCTTTGACATCCGGAACAAAGTAGGAGTCATCAAGAAAGAGATGGGTTGTACTGAATATTATAGTTTGTAGTGGCTCGTGTGACCCGGAGGTGTGTTGGTGTATTTTGTTACATTATGATACATAAATAACATTGGACAACATATAACTGACTCAAGTTATCATTTTTATGCCATTAACCAGATTTGATATCCTTTCATAGCTTCACTCACTGAAGATTACAATGAGCATTTACAGCTGATTGTCACAACTTTTCTGAATTAAGTCTTTCTTTAAACACAAATAAAACTAAAGTAATGTTATTTTGCAACAAATACACCAAACAGAACAACAGCCCCCATCTTGGCTCCAGATGGCTCAGTTATTGAACTTGTAAATACTTTTAAGTATTTGGGAATTTTAATTGATGATTCATTGCCTTTTTCTAGCCACATGTCGATTATCCTTCGCCTAAAACTGAGTTCAAAAACAAGCTTTCTTTTCTTCTCATGCAAGGAAAAGACTTCCAGCTGCAACATTTCTCTCTTCCTGCCCCAGGGCGTGTCTGAATTAATCACTATCGAGTGCGTTCACCATTTTCTAGTGCTGTCTGAATGCACTGATTCCAAAATCGAGTGCACTAGACATTTCCCTGAAGTCTCCTAATCACTCTTCAGCTGTCTTTGATTAATTAATTTGTTTTATTTCATCACATTTATTGATTTGTGTTTAGCATATTTGAATTCTATGACATGTCTTGGGTCTGTGTTACTTTTGCCTCTTGACCAGGACTCACTAAAAAGAGATCAGTGGATGTTTTTCCTGGTTAAATAATAGTTAAATAAATGAAAAAAATCATCAGCCAGAAAAATGTTAGTTTGCTAAATTCCAGACTGTCAGTTAAACTGAGATGATCCTTGAGCACAGGTTTCTGTTTGAGGGCAAATTTCAGAAGTTCTCAGTTTATGTCCTACTAGTTATTACAACATGCCAAACTGCCAAATTTGTACTACAGAAGTACATGAGTGAGCACCTTTACCCAGAAGTGCATGGAGTAATGCAAGCGTCATTTCAGAGAATGGGCGGGGCTTTTCACTGACATGTGGGAGGGACTAGAAACGTAAACTCTTTTCACTAGGAATGTAAAAGACAGAAAAACTGGTCTAGCACCGATTAACAGCAGGTTGATAAACCACATATACGAACAAATACGATCGGAAAATAAGTGTAGATTTGATTGGAAAGTAACTATCGATTTCTGGCAAACTTTTCTTCCTGTTGTGTCTTTACCTTTTTATGTTCATGTATGTAGGGTCAAAACAGGATCAGTGAACGGAAAACAGATTGAAAACTTGAAAGATAAACATTGTAACTGAAAAAAATCTGAAAAAGTTTGTTTTGAAAATTAGAAAAAAAACCTGAAAACTTGAAAAAAATGAAAATGTAATAAAAAATTGTTTGAAAATTTGAAAAAAACCCTGAAAACTTGAATAAGTAAAAAACACATAAATGTAAAAATTACCAATTGAAAACTAATGTATCCATTAGTTACAGTTGCTGCTAAGAATGGCGTCAGAACAACATTACCTCTTGGGGAATCATGGGATGGATTTTCAGGCAGCCAATTAGCTCAAAGCCCCGCCCCCATGTAAAATTAAGATCAGCTCAGCAATGAAAAGTCCAAAATCAGAATTGAAACCTCAAACTGAGGATTGAAAGTGAAGATTCAGAAAAGCCGCAAAAAAAGTTGAAAATTCAAAATTGCAGCTGTTACTAAAGGATACATTATTTTTCCATTTTACATTTGTAGTTTTTTATTCAAGTTTTCAGTATCTTTTTCAAATTTTCCAGATTGATTTGAAGTTTCAGGTTTTTTTCCAAATTCTATTTTTTTTTCAAATTTTCAAGATTTATTTCAAGTTTTCAGTTTTTTCTAAATTGTCCAAAAAATCTTTTTTCCATCCATCCATCCATCTCCTTGACCGCTTCATCCCTTTCGGGGTCGCGGGGGTGCCGGAGCCTAACCCGGCTACTGATGGGCGAAGGCGGGGTACACCCTGGACAGGACGCCAGTCTGTCACAGGGCCTCAATCACACACACATCCACTCTCACATTCACACCTAGGGACAATTTAGAGTCACCAATTAACCTGTGAAGCATGTTTTTGGACGGTGGGAGGAAGCCGGAGTCCCCGGTGAAAACCCACGCATGCACGGGGAGAACATGCAAACTCCACACAGAAAGGTCCCAGCCGGGAGTCGAACCGGGGCCTTCTCGCTGTGAGGCAAGAGCGCTAACCACTGCGCCACCGTGCAGCCCTATCTTTTTTCCAAATTTTCATTTTTTTCTTTAAATTTACAATGTCTTGCTTTCAATTGTTCTATTTTTTCATTTATAATATCTATTTTTCAAGTTTTCAATCTGGTTTTCTGTTCACTTTGAGGCCATCCTAATTTGACCCCATACATGTGATGCAAACAAAAAAGTGTCCAATCACAAGTTGCTTCTACCATGTCGGGTCAATTATAATGGACTGACTGTGAGCCACAGTGAGAGATGTGTTTACTAAACCTACAGTACATGTAACTGTGTGTGGGTTTTATAGGTTTGGGTTTCATGGACAGATTGTGGTCATGTGACCCGTTTGTTCCTGTTGGGCTACATTGCAGCCATTTTCATTTCTGTGAGTTCTATCGTCTCCAAATCTGAAATATCAACAGCAGAAATTGAGAAAAAACATTTAAGAACAAGCTTATCAGTGGTTCAAATGTTGATTATTTTAAACCTTTTATGATTATAAAACAAAACATTTTCTGGTTACTAACTGATGCGTACCAGATAGTAACGTGTGCACACCAGTTAGTTACTAGAATTTGTTTTAACTTACATTTTTAGGGAAAAAAAGTGTTTTCAAATACTCTCTGGTGCGCAGCAGTTACTAACCAGCATGTTTTTTTTTCTAAAAATGAAAGTTAAAAAATGTCTGTATAGTAACATTTTTTACATCAATTTACAGAAAAATGTTTTCATTTTTTTGTTACTGTCTTGTGTGCACCAGTTGCTAACCAGAACATTCTTTTTTTCCCCAAAAATTGAATAAAAAAAAAAGTTACTAACCAGAATTTTTTTTTTTATTTAATCTTTTAAATAGCCCCTATGTATTTTTTAGAAAAAAATGTTTTCTTCAATTTGTCTTCTATTGTGCCTTTAGGGGGCTCCTTAAAGTTAAAGTCCACTATTTGTCACACACCTAATGTGTGAAATTTGTTCTCCGCATTTGACCCATCCCCTGGGGGAGCGGTGAGCTGCAGACACAGCCGCACTCGGGAACCATTTGGTGGTTTAACAAGGTAATAGGCAGCAGAAAAAAACCTTTTAAATAAAAATACAAGGCCCTGCATGTTGATGCGTTATTTAACAAATAATGATTAAGACGTTAATATTTATCAACATAAATGAATCGCACCTCTCGGAGCAGCAGTCTCTCTCTTTCCCTAAGCGGAGCAGTCATCCACAGTGTGCATTAAAATACTTCATTGAGTTCTTTTCCCACTTATACCATATATAAATATCTCTTTTTAGTACTTCAATCTAGTTATTTTTTTGGTTTAGATCGCTTTTTTGCAAAAAGCGGACTATTTGATCCATGATCCGCTGCGTTATCATGTCATGTAAATTTCATGTTTGATTATTCACAAATAATAAGTGGTCGGCAGAAACTGTAAATTAAAAAAAAAAGATCTTCATTAATCTCGATTAATTTCTCCCCAGGTTTGCGATTAATTAGTGAATTTTGTTTCATCCATTCCCAGCCCTAAAAATACATTTTTTTTGGTAATTAAAGTGTTAAAACAAGGTTTTTGATGAAGCCACTTGGGTTTTGAGGAACAAACATTGAAAAAAAGACTTAAATCCAGATATAACGATGAACTTCAATGAATGACTGAATGAGAACTTTCATTGACAAAAAGGTTTATGGATCAAATTTCTGTCTGTGCTGAACTCTTTATTCTATGGTGATTAAATCCATAGCATCACACAGCCTGTTAGAATAATTAGAAAGACACCTATTTTTAGAGGATAAACAAACATCCTAGCCACAGGTAAGTTTGTGTCTGCAGTCCTCTCTGATCATGCTGGGATCCATCCCGGTCACTCAAAGATCTGGTCAGTACCGAGCATCAGTGGAGTCAAATGTTTGACATTTTCCAGCCTGGCAGCTGAACGCAGACCGGTGGGATTCTTCACATGTGGTCAGCTGGTGTCCTGCTCTCCGCTCACGGGTCAGGGTTCTGGTTTCGGGCCTCGTTCCCAAACAGTTTCTGCTCCCAGTTTAGAACACACCTCTGCTTTGACTGCTCATCTGTGTGCTCAGGCTGCGGCTGACGGGACGCGCACAGACATGTGTTGTGTTTATCTAAAGGCTAAAACTAATACAGTGTTGCCACACTTAAACACACACAACGGCACGCCTTCCACAGTTCTGCTGCCACCTGCATTCACATGAGTTTACCCTCTAAAACAGCCTTCATGCTGCTGGAGCTCTGATGGTTGAACCCCGACCCGGCCAACTGTACAGTCAAGTTCAGACCACGCATGGTGAGAACATCCAACCTCCAAATCAATGTGTGCAAACACTCCACTGATTAGATAAGACCCAAACGCTGCATTCGATCACTCCGATGAGACAACCTCAAATACAGACTGGAGATTAGCAAAGGCTTTTAATGTCACACCTCAGTCTGTCAATGCTCCAAGATGTCATTCAGTTATGACAAAATGAACCTTGAAATTTGATTTAAAACTAAAATAATGACTAGATTTCACAGCAAAACACAACTACTTCAATTTCAGATTTACCATAAATTAGTTAAATATGTTGATTTATTTCCGAAATGTCCATTCTAAAACCTTTTCATTTGAAGTCCAACGTACTCTGATATTTTGTCTCTGGACTTTTGACAGTAAAAAGAATCTCAAGAACTCAAATTTCAGCATCATTTTGGTATCATTGTGTCATTTGAATGTTCAGATATTATTGTTAAAACAAAAAGATAATTTTTTTGTCGAGCACAATTGCTTGTTTTAGATTTTCCTTTCATTTTCTTTCACTGCACTAGTTGTTTTCACTGTGGTCTACATGAACTATTAGGTACACAAAAACTAAAAAAAATAAAAATTATTTGCTCAGAACTAGCCAATTAAAAAATTCTGATTGGGCTGTTCAACATTCAATTGAGGGGATTTTATCTAAAAGCTCTTTCTGCTTTTAGATATTTTTCCTTTTGAATGCTTGTGTGGAACTCCTGGTTTCTAGACTTCAGGATCCAGGATTGGATCACATGTCAGATGTCTCAGATATTCCAGAGACATGATCTTTATTACAGATTACAGAATGAGTCTTTGTTTCTTTACTGGTTTATAACATGTTTTCATGTTCATCATAATAACCGGATTAAACCAAAGGTGCTGTTCTAATCAGGAGAGTGATGTGACTTAGACTTCACCCTTCATCTCTACAGCTGTTTGTTCCTGATCGTTTGATCTATTAAAGTTCTATTGAAACAAAGAGTTTCTGATATGTTAAAGCACTTTGCAGCATGAGGTGTAAAGTGTGTTTAAGTGGATGTATCATATTTTTGATAACAATGTTTTATTGCCATTTCGTTCCAACTGTTCTACCAAACCACTTTCCTGTGGTGTTCCTCAGGGGTCTGTTGTTGGACCATGTCGTTTGTAAAAAAAAAAAACGAATAAATTTGTCAAGTGGATTTTTTCTTTTAAAATACTCATAGCATCATTGATGTAGCCAGAGGTTGACTCTTTCAGAGACAAATGTTAATTTTACAAGTTGATGAAAACAAAACCACATTTTTGACTTGTTTTTCATTTTTGAGAAAGTCTAAATATATAGTCCTGTTTTTCTCTAGTTTTATTCTTAAATATGTTTTAAGGAACTGCAGAGTCACATACCATCAGGACAGATCTCACAATTATTTGATTGACATCTTTGAAATCATGTTTAGAATTACAATTTTCCTTTTTGCTATATATAAATCATCAAATGAACAGTAACTATTGATCTGATGTTGTTTCTGGATTTTGGTTTGTGAAATGTTGGACTAGAAATCAGTTTGAAGGTTAAAAAAGTCTGTTTAATTCTTACCTTTCTTCGTTGTTTACTTTCATCTTAGTTTATATAAACATAATTTGACGCGTCTGGAATTTTTTATTCGATGAAATCCTAAACTGTACTTTTTGCTGCCTTCCTTTTCTCACACAGTTAATGCCTGTGACCTTTTCACTGTGTTTAACTTCATGTAACACACACACAGACTGTATTTTATTGCAACAAAAGCATGCCTTTCCCACTGCATCCTGGGAGATCTGGCTCTGGTCTTCATGGTCCTATCACATGGGTCTCTTTACCTGTCCTGTTCCCTGCAGGAGTTCACCTGGAAAACAGGTGCCAGCCTGAAAACTGAACCCAACAAAAGACTTTAGTGAAGTTTGGGTGAGAGCTGGAATACGTTTGGTTTTCTTGGCTGCTGGAGCTACAAGTCTGATTACAGTGGTATCTTTAGCTGGAGCAGAGCGGCAGTTTGCTGTAGATTTAGTGTGCAAGGCCACGTGTCTGGGAGTGTGTTTGTTTCCAAACAGTTGCGATTGAGAGACTTTTGCTATGCAGTGAAGGCAGAGCTCGTTCTGAACACGCTGTGCGTCAGCTGGGAGTATTCATAACTGCAGGTGGAATGGAAACTCCAGAGGTAGGGACACAAAGAGATGGATCACGCTGTGGGTCCAGCAGCGTGGCCTTTTCTCATGAAGCGGGCTCCAGGAACGATAAAGAGGGAGGCAGTTGTTGAACTGTAATGTGAGAAATGTGGGGTTGGATGGAGCATAACGATGCACAGCAGAGCCGGAGAACGTGACCTGGTTTCTGTGCAGCTATGTGAGCTTCCTGCACCAGCTGACTGTGGTGCGTCGTTGATCCTTCGGGGTTTTATGGAAATCACTCTAAAGAAAATTCATGTAATTATATACTCAGCCTGTTGCAGCTTGAATGTGACATTCCTGCCCTCTGAGTTCCCACAATACATTTTGGTTCACTCTTAATATTTTGATTGTTTCTTTTAATGTTTTATTTAAACTTCTTTGTATTGTATTCGTACCTGAAATGTGCTTTATAAATAAACTTTCCTTACTTTGCCTTCAGGATATCACAGTGGAGTCAGGAATCCATGTGGGGTTCATATTTCATGCGCTGCACTTTCTGTGTTTAACATTTAATTTTAAGTTCAGAAGTGCTATTTTCTGAGAAAGAACCAATCAGAGCTCAGTAAGAGTCCAGCTGGGTTGCCATGGTGATGACGGTTAGAGTTGGCTTGTTTGTCCAACTACAGTCCTCATTTGTTGAGAAGGGTTTCTGCCTGATAGGTGTCTGTAACCTGCTCTCACTGAGACAACAATAATGTTTTTCATGTGTCACATTTCAGTCAAACAAGTTTGGGCGCCGGGAGGGTTCATAACTTATATGCTGCTCTTTATACTGCCTTATCCTTATTTTCATCTTCTGCATGTGAACATTCACATCTGAAAGGCTTGATATTGCTTGTGGTGTGCCCCAGGGCTCAGTGTTGGGACCTAAACTGTTCATATTCCATATAAATGTGTTACATACCACTCTAAGGGCCGCGCCAATCAAGTGCTCCGGACAATTTTGGCACAAATCTGCAAATTAAGATAGGAAAGGAAAACAGGGAAAGACAGAAAAACATCCCACTCCAGCAGAAAACTAAAAACAGAGAAAGAAAATCATCCCAAAGTGCAAACAAAACAAAATGACAGCCTCAGTCATAACACAATGACATATTTAAACTACTGAGTACAGAAATGAGTCAACTTAACAAGGAGCAATATATATCAGGTAAGTGCAGACAGCTGTGCTCTCCTCTGCAGAGATGTGGTGAAGGAGGAGCCACAGTCAGCCTGCACAGAAAAGAGGTGAAGCACCAACAACAACCAGACAAACAGATGCAGAACTTAACATAATGCATTATTATTATGGTCTGTGGGAACAGCTGTCAGTATTAATCCATATTTGGGGTCAAGACTCCTGGTTTTTGTCTGTTAAAATGCAGATTTCTTTGATTTTGAGGTCTAAAGATCTTCTTCTGTTTCCTCTCTGGATCTTTTCTATCAAAAATAAACTTTCCAAACAGTAGCAGATGGACTTTTGACAGGTGACCAGGCGACTTGACACAGGCCAAGAAAGAGTCGGATGTGGTGGAGAGAATCCAGTAGATTTCAAAAAAAAAAAAAAAAAAACCTTCTTCAAAAGCACAAAAAACTTTTTTTTTCTCTGACCCGGCACCAACTGTCCCATAGACGGGTACCAGGTCCACGCCCCGGGTGTTGGGGACCACTGCTTGATTTGCAATTTAGATTTTTTGAATTGATGTAATGCTTTGAGAAAATCCTCTATTTGAAAATATTTTGCTGATTTAATGATAAAAGAAGAATCAAATCAGATCAAGCAGACAGTGCTGGGGTGAAAGGAAGACGTCAAGCGCTCAGCTGTCCTCACTGTAAACAAACAAACGATGCGTGGCCAGAGACGCAGCATTGGGTTTAAAGTCCTTGTTTTTGATAGTGTGGCTCAGGTCGATCATTGAACGTCTGTTATCTAGATGTGGAGTTGTTTTGCTGGTGT
>NC_050522.1:466343-477474 GCF_002922805.2 Oryzias melastigma | reverse complement strand
CTCATTGTTTTTGGAACAAGTCGAGTTTGAGACCTTTGCTTACAATGAAGCACGTCTCTGTTCAGGTAGAAGGTTTCAGCACTGCAGTGGCCTGATTCTGGTTCTCCTTCCACCGCTCTCAGAAAAAGAGGTGAGGTCATCACATTGCAACTCTGCATAATTGACAGGACTCCTAGAACCCAGAGAGGGTTCAGGGTCAGGGGTTTGATGCTGTACGCATAGCTGAGTGGCGCAGCTTTTCACGCCTTTTGTGACTTACGAGTCTTACCAGGCATGGCCTCTATGTCAAGATTAAAGAATGGTAGTGCCTCCAGAGTTGAACTGGATTCCTCCGACTTCCTGGTCTGAGCTCTAGTCAGAGCCACATTACATTCATGTTTAGTACTCAACAGGTCAAACAGGACAGGAAGATCTCTGCCTAGCACCACTGGATATGGACGTTATCTACCACACCCACACTGAGGAGATATGTTTGCTAATGCACCTTGATGTATAAATCAGCCGTAGGGTAGGGTTTTATGTCCCCATGCACACAAACACTGGAATGGTCTTACGAGTAAAACCTTTTCTTAAAGGAACATATTGCTTTTGCACAAAGGTCTGGTCTCTACCTGAATCCATAAGTGCTTACCAATAATACTAACTGATGTTAGTTTCACATTGGTAGCAGATTTTATTTCAGACTCTGCACAGTTGTGGGGGACACACTTCTGCGTTATTTTCATTGAATTTTGTGGAAAGGTTTTGTGAGACCCTCCATTCCACACTGATAGTGAATCAGCTTTCAGACAGAGGACTTTGAAGATTTATTTGTCAACTAACTTGGTTAACTTTTGCTTATGTCCATAGGCGATACCCTAGCCTTTTCTGCATTTGGTACCGCGTCTGGAACCAGTACTGATCAGCCTCCGGTAGCAACTGTCCGGTACCGGGTTAAGATTAGGGTCAGGATACTGATGTGGTCCATGTCTGAGTACCGGACCAGTAAATGTTTGAGGCCAGGAGGTCGGGGAGCCTCGATTTAAGTGGATGTCAAGAAATGAAGAGTTGGGGACACTCATAACATCAGTTTTTGACTCGGCGGGATCCTTAACCAAATGTCAAAATGTGACAATTTGGGAATGAGAATGTGTTGGATGTGCAGGTGATGCGTAGGTCCCTGTGGGACGCCCATAGGATGTCCACACAATCTACACTCTGATTGTCTGATTTCCTCATTTCTAACAGAGTTCATGAGCAGAACACACACTTGTTCTATAGATATTTACTACAACCTGTTGCCTGCAGCATGCCCGTAGAAAAATATGTTTATGAATGTTTTCGTTCCACAGGTTCTCTAAATGATCTGGAACTTTGACAGTGCATGCAGGCCACCTGCGTACAGGTGACCATCATCCGCAGACAGTCTGCATCCACCCAGTTAGGAGTTTAGATGTGAAGTTCACATGTTGTGTCTTAGGCAGGATTGAAGGGAACAGTTTTATCATAAATACTATTGTAGTGACCTTAAAAATATCCAAAGGAAGTGACAGATCCTCACATGATGATCAACTTCTAGTACTTTTCCTCACATACGTGTTATTCTAAAGATGTAAGAACACGTGGACTGAAGTCCACATGTAGGTTTTTTCCAGCCCTTCTGATGGCACCTCTCCTGTTTTGATGCCGGCAGGGATGCAGCTCCTCCAGATATCTGAGATACTCCAAGGGTTTCCTGAAGCCTCTGAGAGGAACAAGTGAAAAGACAAGATCCTTGAGAACAGATAAGATGAAAATTGGCTTACACGTGGTTAACACATGAATGTGATCAGAATATGTGACAGTAACAGTAAGAACTCATTCATGCATTTAAACACTACTTTTTTATACATTTAACCCTGGAGAACACTCAGGATCAAATTTGGTCTTTTGTTTTATTTTATCTACTGAAGTTTATTTTTAGTTTTTTAGTTTTTTATTATTTTAAATTTTTTTGGCTGCCTTTAGTTGCAAAATAAGCATACCAAAAAAGTAAAAAAAAATATAAAATAAAAGTCTAGAAGAAAATTGTTCTTGGATTTTCCAGATATAAAATGAGTTAAAAACTGCAAAATCTGTCTTTCTGTTGTCAAATAACAGCTTTGGTGGTAATTCTAAAATGCATTTCAATTAAAAATCAATCAAGTTAAATTACAGCATGACTTAAAATAATGCATGAAATTTATTTAGAAGACAAACTTTAATCTACTTGTTTCTCCTCATTTTTCTGATCCCAAAATTAATTGTCCTTAATTCTGTTAGATTATGCTTAAATTCTAATGACTTTCAGTTGTTCTAAATTTTCTTGTCAGGCAAAGCCTTATTTCACATATGAAATAATTTAAGCTAAATTCTGGAAAAGTTATGTTGTCAAAATCTTCATTTCAGAATTAAAGACCTTATGTCGCATACAGTAGGGTGTCAGTGCAGTAAAGTAGATAGATGTCAGCAGTGATTTAAAGAGATAAAACACTTTATTTTATAGTTCGCGGTTCATCTCAGACAGAAATCTGTAAAACTAACAAACCAAAATAAAATCCGAGCTAATAAAGTAACCCCCATCGTATTTTTAACCATCAAATTCAATTCATCACAAAAACAATTACCTCATTGGGCTTCATGCCAGTATTTTCACAAAAGCAGAAGGTCGGTTGTAAAATATAAACAAAAGCTAAAAACTAAACAGACTAATTAAACTGGTTATCCCTGCCCTTAGACCCTCCCTCCCGGTAAGGAAAAACTCCTAAAAAATCAGATTCAGGAAAAAAGAAGAAACCTTAGAGATTCCCACATGAAGGAGAGATCCTATCCCAGGACGGACAGGAGATACCAGAACTGTTAAAGAAGAATTTTCTTATCTAACTCTACAATACCTATTTGAATAGAGTTCAGCCGGATAGAACTGGGGAAAGGTGGGGGTGAGGTTCACAACCAAGACGAGCCAGAGGCGTGGTCCACGGCCAAGAACGTGAGCACATAACTTAAAAACCTCGAATGAATTTACAAAGTAGAAACTGTGGTTTTGGTTTTCTGTGGTGCATGAAATGTGTCTGTTTTCATACTAGAAAAGTTTGTTGGTCCGAACTGCCCTGACGTTCATTTAGATCCAAAACCATGTGACTAAGGATCTCCTCTCTCATTGGCCCAAAATTACGATGTCGGGAAAAAGTTCCAAGAAAAGACGAGTCAGAGAGCGGTTCCTGGTCCTAGACCTGGGTCCACTTGGGTGTGTTCAGATCAGAGGAAACAAACTCTGATTAACTTTAAGCACACCAAATATGTCCAGTCTGAATACACTCTGAGTCTTTTATTCTGACGAAGATGAACCGCTTGATGGACGATGGCAGTCAGGGTCTCACAGAATGATGCGTTAATTTACTTTTTAAACTTTGCATACTTTATTCCATCCAGTTACTTTCTAAAATGAAAGGCATTTGATTTTTCTTCAACCAGAGAACCACATTGGAGACTCCAGAACCACATGTGGCTCTGGAGCCTCAGGCTGCAGACCTCCGGTTCAGACAGTAAACACTAATGCTGTTTCTTTAGAATATTGACATTGGTTAAGGTCTGATATAGTCTGAGTTTATGTTTGCGTGTTTTGAGTCAGCTACAAACGGAATAAACAGGATTGAAATGAGCGCTGTCATAAAACCATCAGAGTTTTTATGGAGGTTCAGTGAAACATTTGGTCAAAGTTTGTGACTATAATGTTGTTTTCTGACTCTCGGGCAGATTCCTCAGCAGCAGAAATGCTGACACTCTCAGACATCACTGTAAAACAGTCAGGAAATCTGCTTTATGCTACAGTGAATCAAACATGCAAATAACAGGACAGACGGCAGATTTCTACACGCAGCTTGAAGATGAGAACATTCCAGAAAATACAAACATCCAGCAGAATCAGCTCCATCTGCTATCTCAAAGATCTACTGAAGTTTCTTTCTTAATTTTCCTTGATGAGATAGAAGTCTGTTCCAGGAGGATTTGAAATTCACCTTTGAATTGTTGAGCAAATCTCTTAAAAATCCTCTTCTAAATGAGGATGACTGAGCAAAGCTGAAGGTCATCTGAGGAGCTGAGTTCAAACTCACGTTCTCTTTCTCTCTCGTCTTTTATCTCTGGCTTGATTGTGATCAGGTGAACGGCTGGATGCAGAGCAGAACGGGTTCTTGTTGAAACCTGCTTTGAAACTCCAATAAACCTGTCAAAGCAGAGACAAACATTTGTTTTCTCACTCAAGAAATATTTAAATGGAAGTTATCGAGAGTGTTTCTCTCCAAATGAAAAACAGATGTAGATCGTGGAAATAAGCGTGAGTTTTCTTGGCCTCAGCCTTTGGCGGCTGCTGCAGGACAGTGTGAAGCTAGGTCTCCTCCCCTCCTCATGAATGTGTGCTGTAGGATCAGTCCAGGGTTATTGATTCTGGGAGAACAACCAGCTCGCCGTGTTCCTCAGTGGCATCCTGACAACCTGAGTGAGGGGTGGTGAGAAATAAATGCCAGCACTGACAGCGTGACCTCAGGAGGCGCTCAGGGTTTATTTGAAATGAGACACGTGTGAGAGCTGGACACGTGTGTGTTCTGCTTCTGTCCCTTAGGGATAAAATGACGAGGGCAGGACAGGGAGAAGGCTGGGACCACATTTCTGCACCATGACCTCATTTATGTCAGTTATTAGTGTTTAAACGTTTCAGAACAAGATAAAAGTGACTACATTTAGTCAACTGAAGTTATAAATCTATAAAACATGAGCAGGTTTCCTGTAAGCCTCTAAAAAGTGGGTTTGACTCGCTGCAGTAAAATGTGTTACAGAATAACTGGCGCTTATCTTTATATTCTCCCTTCAGTCACGGCTCTCCTTTACCTTTGAGTTTTTCTGCCCCAGTTCTGAAGAAATCAGTGATACTACTGTGGTCTAAACTACGGCCCGCGGGCCGGATCCGGCCCACCTCCACATCTGGCCCTCCAAACACCATCAGAGATTCATGATTTTATTACATTTTTTCCCCAATCTGACTTCGAGATTGCTTGCTAACACTGTTAGCAAAATCGAGTTTAGCTAACAGGAAACGCTGTTAGCATCATTTGCAGACAGAACTGCTAACAGAAAACACTTTGTCTGTTAGTCTTCAAACTGCCTCCAGCCCCTCATCAGTGAAGGAAAAAGCTATGTTGTCCTCACAAGGAAAAGTTTGGGCACCCTGGTCTAAGGGGCAGACAAACATGTTACAATAATGCCTCACAGCTCTGCAAAAACCAGCAAAAAAAACTCCCAAAGCTGCTTTTATTACATTGTTTTCCTGTTTTCTTCCTTCAAATTCCTGCATGCCTGTGGCTGCTCCAAAAATCTGAAGTGAGTGAATATGAGATGCATGTTTGGTGCATCTGGGTTTGAGGTCAGTGTTACCAAACTAAGGGTGGTCAGCATTTCCATGCAACTGTTCTGCCCTCTACTGGGCGTTTTCTGTACTACACACTAAGTAGGTGTCACTAAGTACAAACCGTTTTAAGAGGTTTCTGGAGTGATCCCAGCTCCTGTCCGGCAGAGGTGGGTTCACCCTGAGCAGGGTGCTGCAGGGTTGCACGCTCTCATGCACAATTAGGGGAAATTTAGAGGCCAACTAACCAATGAAGTGTATTTTCAGGCTGTAAGAGAAAACCCACACATGTGCGAGGAGAACACGCAGCTCCATGCAGACAGGATCCAGCAAGGATTTGAACCGGGAACTTCTTGCTCTGAGGTGAGAGTGCAGTCCACTACACCACAGTGTGGCTCAACACAAACACAAAAAGGGCTCATGCTGTTTATTGGCCAAGAAAACATGATTACAGATAAGATTAGTTTCTGACAGTTTCTGCTTAAACTTGTTGCAAAACCTAGCTCAAATGGGAAGTATAGCATCAGGCCCGGCCCCAAGTCGGACCTGTTCCCGGTGCAGGGCTGCCCTTTATCACCGGTTCTGTTCATCGTTTTTATAGACAGAATTTCTTGGAACCGGAGGGGATCTGGTTTGGGGACCACAGGATTTCATCTCTGCTCTTTGCAGATGATGTTGTTCTGTTGGCTTCATGGAGCCAGGACCTCCAGCATGTATTGGAGCGGTATGCAGCTGAGTGTGAAGTGGCTGGGATGAGGGTCAGCACCGTTAAGTCTGAGGCCATGGTTCTGGACCGGAGAAAGGTAGTTTGTCCTCTCTGGAGGCCCAGGGGACAAAGCAGATCACCTGGAGAGACTATGTCTCTTAACTGGCCTGAGAACACCTCGGGGTCCCCCCAGGAGAGCTGAAGGAATCGGCCAGAGAGAGAGAGAAGTAAGAGTTCCTTTACTTACTGCTGCCTGCAGCCTGGTTCCAGATGAGGAGAAGATGGATGGATGGATGGATGACATGAACACGTCCTAAACACAGTCTAAGATTAATGTGCTGCTGTGATTGGTTAGGAGTGAATCCAAAAAATACCAATGAAGTACATGTCAGGTCCCAAAATGCTCCTAATCAATAGGGGTCAGAACATCTCCATGACCAGTGGATGACAGCACAGCTATGCATGAAGTACAACAAACAGTATAGTTTTGGCCAAATAATCCAAGCAGAAAGAATGAAGCTTTTTGTGGCGTGAACAGTTCAAACATGGAAACGCCCAGATGAGTTTGTTTGTTTTGTGCAGGTCAACGGCACATGACAGACAGAGGAGCTGGCTGTCAGTGACTGGACTAAAATAGCAGTTCAAATTTTAGTTTTTGTTCTTTTTTTTTTTTTTACATTTTACAATCTTATTATTGGGACTGGGTCAAACCCGACCCAAACAACACAAATGCTACAATTAATCGTGTGATTAAAAATAATAATAATAAAAAAGGGTTCCATTTTGTTGGGATGAAGGTTAGTGACAAAGTCAAAAAGTCCTGAAGCAGTTAACACTTTGTGAGGTATAATGAAAAAAGTGAAATGTTGGATCAATTAACAAATATCTGTTAGTTTTCACATTAAAAATAATTCGTTTTCATCAAATTCAAATTTTGGGTTGATGGTTTAGTCAACTCAAAAATGTAATTAGATAAAAACTAATATTTTTAAAAGTAACAAATTACAGAGGAATGTTTCACTCCATACAGAGTATTTTTATGAGTTTTAAAACTAGAAATGGGTGAGGTTAGACAAAAGACAAATAAAAAAACTCAAAAATGTTTTGTTTTTGAAAATGTGCGTCTTATTTTTCTATCAAAATTGAATCATGTTTTTGTCCAGACTCCATGTTATTTCTTTCTCTAGAGTCACAACATTCTACACATCTGCTCCTGGTCCGGACCTTCTGTTGAATTTCAGAATCCGATTTGACCCACGAGTCCACAAGTTTACCCACCACTGAAATAGAGTCTAGCATATAGAATCAAATGTGGTGCACAAATGATCTCTACTTTACTTCAGTGACGTCTGCTGTTCTCCCATTTCAAACACTATTTGAGAATGCATGCAGGAAAAAGAGTGTCCAGTAGGGGGCAGTGAAGCTCCACAAGAACAATGCTGGACATTTTTTTTTTTAAGTGCATCTTCTTTTAAAGTGCATTCTGCATAAAATTCATTTCATTATACTAACTGAGATGCATTCATGTTAAATCACAGAGTATTTTGTTATTCAAACATAAAGTGAGAAGTTAGAGGAATCCCTGAGAGTTCTGTGTTTGGAACTCATTTTCATTTACATTTACAGCAGTTCAGAGCCTTTGTTTTGATGTGCTTTGTTTTGTGGGTTTTCAGCTGCACGGCGTTCACTCTCGGTGTGAGAATCATCTGGTCAGACCTTGGAGCTCACATGCAGCTCAGGGTCTCACTGAGAGCTTCTGTCTTTCCCATGAAGAAACAGAAGCTCAGAGGAAGGAACGCGTCAAGGTTGTGAGAAAACCAAAGCAGCTTCATTTGACACCCTGAAAGCTACGAGTAAAGAATCAATGAAACTTGGAGTCCGTGTTATTATTGGTACATTTCTGAACATTTGAGATTAAAAAAAAAATATTAAATGTGCTTTTTTCTGCATTTCTTCAATGTTTTATTTTGTCAGCGAAGGGTTTCTACCAAGAAAGTTCTGCTTAAAATCCTTCAACAAGGTATCTTTTAAATCTGTTTTTATTTTTAGACAGAGCTCAGATTTCTGCTGCGCAGCAAAAGATGGAAACTGTTTTTAGGAGTTAGAAATATTCCTGTCATTATTCTTTCAGGTCGAGCCCAACTGCTAAGATATTCCCAGACCATGGCACTGCCACCACCACGTTGTTCAGTGTTCCTTCTGTTCTGAAGGGAAACACTTCCCAAAAAACAACATTTTGTTTTTAGAATAGTTTCCAAAAAGTTTGTTGGCGTTCTTCTCCTCAAACTCTACATGGATCCATGTGTACGTGATCAGGAACTCTGAGGCCTGAAGAACTTGACATGTTCTGTGGAGGTTTTATTTGAATTCTCTGAAGGTTTTCTATGTTTCCGTGTTTTCTTTGTGGTTTCCTGGAGTCCAAGGAGTTCATTTACACTCATGATTTCAAAGAGACGCTGTGCAATAAAATGATCTTATGATCTACTTTGTCTTTTTTTTAAATAATTTTAACATATTTCTAATTATTAAACACTTAAACAAAAGTATGTTTCTTCTAAAAAAAAACTATCTTCCAGGAAGTATTTAGTCTCGTGGAAGCTTCACTATTGACAAGGTCTCATTAGTCCACAGACTAAACAGATAAACTTTGTTTTTGTTATTTATGTCTGTATTATGATTTAGTTGATAAGTGAAGTAAAAAAAAAACAAACTTAAAAACAATCCTCCTGCAGGAAGTCCACACTACAAAATCCAGTCTTCTTCTAGTCAGAAAAATAACCTCATCAAGAAAGTTTTTCAATATCAAAATAATAATTGTTTGAGAAAATGTGTCTTGGTGACTAAAATGTTTTTCTTGAAATAAGAATTCTTGGTAAAAGTGTTTTTCTGACAGATTTTATGTTTTTTTAAAAACATCTGCCAATGGGCTGAGACTGTTGGATTTATTCCAAAATCGTTTGTTTTTGCAGAGAATCAAAACTCTTGAGGGACACAAACTTTGAAAACCATAAAATAAAAATAAGAAAACACCCAGATCTGTCAAAATAAATACATAAATTTAGAAATTCAAGTGATTAGACCTGGAAAACGGATGAAGGAAGAGAGATCGTGATCCGTCTGGAACCAAAATTCTGGCAAAACGGTTCAAGAGGTGAAAGATTTTTGAATAAAAGTTAAACCTTCATTAAACTTCTACAACAGGAGTGTCGAACTCAATCACACAAGGGGCCAAAATCCAAAACACACCTTAGGTTGAACAAGATAAACATTTAAACATTTTTAAAACTTTAAAACTGTAACTTTTTAACATACTTCTGAACTAGATATATAACATCACCTGTGATAATGCTAGTGTGAATGCTGGAAAGATGGATTTGGCTGCTGAAGATGCTGAAATTGATAGTTAAAAACGCTGAAGCTGATAGCTATGAAGAAGCATAGCTGATAGCCTAAAAAACAAAAACAAAAAAATTTTGGCTAGCCGAAGCAGCTAGCATGTAGCTGAAATATTAGCTAAATTCCAAAACACCCTAAAAAAATCTCAGTAAATTGCAAAATAGTCCTGCAGAATGCCTACTATTTTACTCTCCATAAAAATAAATTTTGTCAAAATTATACAAGTTAGAAATAAGCACAAGATAACATCGGGTCATTAATAACAATAAAATAAAATGATCTGGAGGGCCGGATAGAATTACCCGGAGGGCCGGATCCGGCCCTCCGGGTAATTCTATCCGGCCCCCGGGCCTTGACTTTGACACATTTTAATTGAAGTAAACATTTTTTGTGAGTCTTCAAGCCAAAACTGATTTAGTTTTCCATGTTTAAAATCTAAAACTTTGTGTCATCTGAGGCGATCTTCTGATCGTTCTCCGTCTGACCTCAGCGGTTCTCTCCCTGAAGACACGACCGGCTGATGTCACGGCGACTGATTGAAGGATGAATCAGAGGGGATGGAGCGGGGGGTGAACGAGTGAGGGAGGGTCTCAAGACGTATCAATCTCACGGATTGACAGCAGGCTTCCCTGGAGGATAGTACATCATTGCAGGCAGACACCAGCCGAGTGCATGCACACACGCACAACACACAACACACAACACACACACAACACACAACACACCCACAACCAGAGAGGCAAACGCTGCACGTCCACTCCTGAAGAGTGTCAGGATTGGAGAAATACACTCCGTTAGAGGTTGCTTGATTACAGTCAGAGCTCAGATTTACTGTCTGTGACGGTCTCTGCAAGACAGCAACATATGTGGTTCTGTTCACAGAAGGACAGGCAGGAAGAAGCGCTGACTTGCAGGCTGACTTGTGAGGAGGAGCTGCCTCCTCTGCTGCTTTCCTTCTGCGTCAGGGAGCGATGGAGCGACATCTGTCACCATCAGAGCAGACATGGAAGCCACCCACAGCTCCCATCTGCCTACAGGAACCACAGCCCGCCATCGGAGCATCTCCCCGCCGCTCGGGGTCTTCTCCCCCCACAGAGAAGATGCAGATGCTCCTCCATCTCCTCCTCACCTTCTTTAAGCTCCAGTCTGTCACTTTGTTCCAGTCTGTTTTTGAAACCACGTCCCTTCCCTCCACTCTTTAACCCTTTAACTACCCAAAAAAGAAAAAAAAAACTAAAAATGATGTGTTTTTCTGATGCTTGTTGCCTTGATATGGAGACCCTGAGGGAGACTGAAGTAAAAAAAAAATAAATAAATAAAGATACATAGGGGTTCCGTAAAAAATGTTAAAAAAATGTTCTGCTTAGTAAAATTGTTTCTTATTCAATAGTAGAAACTAATGTCTCTATTAGTAAGATACAGTTACATGATAAGATAGTATGAAACTAATGTAACTTAAAAAAATGTTTATTTTAATTTTTAGAAAAAAAACAAACATTCTGATTAAAAATTGGTGCCCACCAGTACGGAAGAGGATTAGGGCCACAGAAAAAAAAGAAAGCCCATGAAAAATTCTGACTTTAATCTCAGAGATTAAAGTCAGAATTTTTCATGGGTTTTTTTTTTTTTTT
>NC_050522.1:461482-465256 GCF_002922805.2 Oryzias melastigma | reverse complement strand
GAAAAAAAAAAACATTCTGATTAAAAATTGGTGCCCACCAGTAAGGAAGAGGATTAGAGCCACAGAAAAAAAAGAAAGCCCATGAAAAATTCTGACTTTAATCTCAGAATTCTGAGATTAAAGTCAGAATTTTTCATGTTTTTTTTTTCAGTGGCCCTAATCCTCTTCCGTACACCAGAGAGTAACTGAAAAAAAAAAGTTTTTCTAAAAATCAAAGTAAAAAAAATCTAGTTATAATCTGGTGCGCATCAATTATTTTCCAGAAATATTATTTTTTTATTTTAATTTGTTGAAAAAAAAAAAATCTAAAAATGGAAGTAAGAACAATTAGTTACAAACTGGTGCGCATCAGTTAATGACCAGATTTTTTTTTGTTTAATTGTTGGAGACAAAAACCGTTTTTTTGCTTCAGTTTTTTTTTTCTTCAATGTCCTTTTAGGGGCTCCGTACCTTGGGGGCTGATACACATGATATCTGTGAAAACATGTTCTGGTTGAGCAGACAGTTAATGGGTTAAAGGGGCCATACTATGACTTTCTTCAGCCTTTCAGAGTGAACTGTATCCACATATGTTTGATCTATATTACCTTTAGAAAATTAAAAACTAAATGTTTATGTAATATTAGTTATTTTTCGTGAGTTTTTTCCTATCCAGAAACGACTTGATTCCTGAGGCTCCGCCTCCTGCTGCGTGTGGGCGTCACCCATTTCATGATATCATCCTAGAGACATTCTTTCTTCGCTTCTCCTACGCAGAAAAACATCCAAATTTTTTAAAAGATGGATACACATTCCAAATATCTGCCTTTCATACCCCCGGCCATCACTACACCGGTTCACAACACAAATACACCAATCAGCTGTTTGAGCTGGAATTTATGGAAGACAGCTGGAAGATATTCTGCATCTAAAATGAAAGTTTTTCTGATCATCACTAGTTCTGTGGAGAAACTGGGTGTTGGTGTTAGACTGGGGGCGGAGCTGTCAGAGGAGACTCTTCCTGAAAGGGGCGGTCTCACTCTGTGACATCAGCATGTGAGGACCTGCTTATTTTCATATGGGAGGGGCTTCATGTTTTTAGAGGATTACTCAGAAATATTTGGACAGATCAAAATACCACTTTCATAGTCAGGATTGGACAGTTTAATACACTTCAAAGCTCAAACGTTGGTTTTTCCTGGCATGGCCCCTTTAAGATGTTCAACAGCTGTGACTGGTAGTGTGACCTGATACTTTCTCTTCCTTACATTTACTTAGTTTCCAGTGTGTAAATATTTCTACCATCCAAAAGTCAGTGTCTCAATGTTGACAGGTGAGTCTTTGTGTTAGAAATGTCCTAAGTCTGAATAAAAATGTTATTTCTGTCATTTGCATTTTTTGATTAATTCATTTGATTCATCTAGTCTGAAGTTCTCCGTGTCCTGTTCTCAGCCTGCTCAGTGTGTTTGTGTTTTTACCCTTATGCTCCAGGTCCATGGCATTAGCTCTGTCGTCTCACCTGTTCAGCCCTGTATTTATTCTGCTGCTTCAGTTCGTTTACTCTATAACAGAAGGTCTGCCTCTGTGTGGTTTCCTGAAGTTGGTTTCATCAAGTCCTACTGAAGTGAGGGTTTTTTTTCCATATTTGTTTGTGATCTGACCTGTTGGAGGAGCTGTTCTTTTTCTTATTGGACTCTGGATTACTTTGAACTCCCAAACGGAGTGAAGAGGATCGTATCTTATTGGACGCCCCGCTCCTCTCCCCAGTGGAGGAGCCTTAAACCACCATTAATCTCAAACTGTAAGCCTGGATTCAGTTTTCCTCTCACTAACTCTATTTTTTTGTACACTTCTTTATCATTTGGGGGGGAGGGGTGACGGAAATCAATATAAAGTTTAGCATGATTTACAAAAGGGGTTTATATAGATATACACTGAGCTTGTTAGAAGATCTATAACCCACTGTTGTGACAGTAAAATCTGACCAACACTAGAGGCTCTCAGCGCTTATCTGTTTGGTGCTGTTGGACAGGAGAAGTTAAAAAGTAAAAAACATTATGACTCTAGCTAGCTTCCTGTCCCTATGCATTTTCCCGCCAAAAACAAAACAGTGACAGATACAAAGAGCAGTGATCCCGTTTTCCTTGTCTGCTCCAGGCCGCTCCAAAGTTTGATCCTGTTGAAGAACCTTTCCGTGTTTTGGGTTTGACAGAAGAATGCTAACACTTCAGTCTGTTTGGTGAGCATCAGACGGGTGACTTTAAAGTTTCTACCATAGAAACGCGCTGACAAAGTGAGAACCTCACACACATGGTGTGAGTGTGCTGTGATGTTTGTGCTTGACTGCTTCTAAAGTCATTGACCAGAGGCCGATTCCCAGAGTGACTTGGTTTTCCTGATGGGACGACCTTCTCCTCAGGATGTCAGGAGGCCGTATGCTCCTGGAGGACAATCAGGAAGAAACGCATTCCCACACACAGTGACTGGCTCAGTGTTTAAGGGGAGCCATCAGTAACCTTAACCATTGTCTTTTCCTCAGCAGGGATGGTTGGAGACCATTGTTGGGGGTCAGCTTGGTTGTAAAGGGGGAAACTTGTGGGTCAGAGAGAGCAGTTTCTCTTTTCAGTGTCGGGAGGATCCAAACAGCCCCAATGAATATAAAAAGACGTTAGCTTCAGGCTTCTGAATCCTCAGAACACAGTTTAACCCTTCTGCTCTCTTTGGGTCCAGATGACTCCGCCCACATATTGATGTGTGATTTCTTCCATGACAAATGTGGACAAAGGTGGACAGGATTTTATGTCTGCCATGAACATTAGTGAAATCAATGATAAAAACAGTTCAGCGCACTGTCTTGTGGGGTCCAGATGTCCCCACTTTTAATGCAAACCAGCCAAGGAGAGTGGAAGGGTTAAAGGGATTCTTCCTAACTTTCTACAGATGTGACAAAGTCGAGGCCCAAGGGCCGGATCCGGCCCCCCAGATCATTTTATTTTATTTTTTCAGCTATATGCTAGCTGTTTTATCTAACCTACTGTTTTTTTTTAGCTTTTTTTAGTTTTTTTTTTAGCTAATTAGGAATTTAACTAATATTTTAGCTGGCTTTCAGCTTCAGCGTTTTTAACTATCAATTTCAGCATCTTCATCTATCAGCACCAGCATCGTCAACAGTCAAATTCAGCTTTCATTCACACATTATCAATCAAAATCAAATTAAAATATACTTGACTGTCCGTAAGGAAATTTGTCTTGGATTCACAGTACCAGTGGTTTCATGACCACATTTTCACACACACAACTCTATAAAAGTTCCAGCATAACAACAAGAAACATGCACTAAAGAACATAAGACATGATAGGATATTGAAAGTGCTGTGCCCGAGTTGGCACCTCTAGAAAGAGGTTTTTTACATAATGACTCGATATCAAAAATTGTAAAAGAAATTTAAAACCCCCATAAAATATCAAGTCAATTACCTGTAATCCATAAAGTTGAAAACACAATACAAAACAGCCATTGATAAAGACTGGTAAAACAGTGGAAGTTAAAAATATAAATGTATATTTCAGTTCATCATTTAGATAAAAGGAGCTTTTGTGCTCAGACTTGTTTAGTAGAGCAATGGATGTTGGAAGAGATGATAGTTTGTTGTTTTTGTGTCTTAGTGCTCGGTGGCGCCGCCCTGGTGGTAAGAGTTCATATTCGCTGGATGGTAAGTTTATGACTCTTTTTTCCTGTCCCCTGACTCAGGTCTCGTAAACCTCTAGTAGAGAACAATACCAACAATACTTTTT
>NC_050522.1:456381-461196 GCF_002922805.2 Oryzias melastigma | reverse complement strand
ACAAAGGTGGACAGGATTTTATGTCTGTCATGGACATTAGTGAAATCAATGATAAAAACAGTTCAGCGCACTGTCTTGTGGGGTCCAGATGTCCCCACTTTTAATGTAAACAAGCCAAGGAGAGTGGAAGGGTTAAAGGGACTCTTCCTAACTTTCTACACATGTGACAAAGTCGAGGCCCACCAGATCATTTTATTTTATTTTTTCAGCTACATGCTAGCTGTTTTATATAACCTACGCTTTTTTTTAAATTTTTTTTTTTTTTTAGCTAATTAGGAATTTAACAAGTATTTTAGCTGGCTTTCAGCTTCAGCGTTTTTAACTATCAATTTCAGCGTCTTTATCTATCAGCACCAGCATCGTCAACAGTCAAATTCAGCTTTCATTCACACATTATCAATCAAAATCAAATTAAAATATACTTGACTGTCCTGAAGGAAATTTGTCTTGGATTCACAGTACCAGTGGTTTCATGACCACATTTTCACACACACAACTCTATAAAAGTTCCAGCATAACAACAAGAAACATGCACTAAAGAACATAAGACATGATAGGATATTGAAAGTGCTGTGCCCGAGTTGGCACCTCTAGAAAGAGGTTTTTTACATACTGACTCGATATCAAAAATTGTAAAAGAAATTTAAAACCCCCATAAAATATCAAGTCAATTACCTGTAATCCATAAAGTTGAAAACACAATACAAAACAGCCATTGATAAAGACTGGTAAAACAGTAGAAGTTAAAAATATAAATGTATATTTCAGTTCATCATTTAGATAAAAGGAGCTTTTGTGCTCAGACTTGTTTAGTAGAGCAATGGATGTTGGAAGAAATGATAGTTTGTTGTTTTTGTGTCTTAGTGCTCGGTGGCGCCGCCCTGGTGGTAAGAGTTCATATTCGCTGGATGGTAAGTTTATGATTCTTTTTTCCTGTCCCCTGACTCAGGTCTGGTAAACCTCTAGTAGAGAACAATACTAACAATACTTTTTTTCACCAATGATTTTCATGGCGTTTGTCATGACTCTCTCTGTTTCGTTTTTGTGCTTTACGGTTAGGGGCCCGAACCAGCAGGGTTCATTTAATATGATTGTTAAACCCAGAAGGGAAAGTAAATGTAGTTTAAAAAAAAAAAGATCTCGAAGATTAACTGCGTTTAAAAAAGCAGAACATTTGATTTTCACTTGAATTTTCTGAGCTGCTGATTGGATTTTTGATTCAGAGTCGGCCCTCATCCTCCACTGAATGACTACTGGAAAACCATCTTCACTGCATTGATGCAGCCCTTTTAAAATCCACACAGGTGAAGTAATCCGGGCTGAAGGATAGGAATGGGAGAGCGGTCCATCTTGACTTCTTCTCCTGGTTGTTCCCTGCATAGAAAAGTATAACAGACAAATCTTCCTGCAGTTTATGTAGACACAGCAGCAGTAAAAAGAACTCACTGGACGTATTGACTGGAAGTTTGAGCAGAGTTTAACAGCAGACATCTCATTTATGTGGACCTGCAGAGGAACGTTAGTGTTCAAATGAGAAAATAACTCATCTGATAGTGACATCTCAGTGGATCCTCCTCACTCCTCCTGGGTAATGGAATGCCGTTCTCTGTAAAGTGCATGTAGTTTCCCCTAATATATCCAGATGTTTACAGAATATGAACCTGAATTTAAATCAAAATGATAACAGATGATTGTATCCATGTTTGCAGCAGTAGAACCATGTTTAAAGTTCCTCCTCACTTTGGCTTTGTAGTGGTGAACTACTGTATCTTCCACACTATAAGACATACATTTAAACCTTAATTAAAAAAACTAAATCATTGTATTCATTCTGGTTGTGTTTTACTGATGTTGAGGGGATGTTGAGAGGTGCATGGCGCTCTGTCAATTCACTTCAATTCAGGTCAGTTTTATTTCTATAGCCCAATATCAAGACCCAATCGTCTCAGTGGACTTACTGGTACAAAGACATAAAGTCAGTCATAAAATATAAACAGTAGCTGGTTGCTAAACTAAACTAAGTTAACCTGACCTCAATGTCCTTAGACCTTCCTTCTCGGGGAGGAACCCCCCCCCCAAAAAAAAAAAAATTGGGGGAAAAAATAAAAATAAAAATAAGAAACCTCAGTGATGTCCACATGAGGGAGGGATCCTCCCCCAAGACAGACAGGCGATGTACCAGGACTGTTAAAGAAAATTATCTTATCTAAGTCTACAACTACATGGATGAATAGTGTAGCAGATGGGCTTCATCCAGGTGGGCTGGGGATGTGAGATGTGCCAGAGGCGAGGTCCACTGCCCAGAGTAGGAGCACCAACGAACCTCCTGGAAACTAAAGTCTTTCCTGCTTTTCCTAGAGGGGAGTGGGAAAGTAGGACATGTGAATCACACTGCACCAACAGAGGCATATAGAACTAATTGAAAAATAAATAATAGAGAATAGAGGAGAAGTAGATGAAAATAGAGGACACAACCCCAATGCACCAAACTCTCCCCAGCTTCTAACAACTAACTGTTAATGGAATTTGATTCAAATAGAGTTGAGTTTAGTGCAGAAAGGCAGACATAGCAGGTGGTATTAGTAGCAAATAATAGTGCACGTGTCCCCTGGGTAATTATATCCAGCCCTCCAGGTAATTCTATTTTATTGTTATTAATGTCTCTGTGTTATCTTGTGCTCATTTCTAACTTGTATAATTTTGACAAAATATATTTTTATGGAGAGTAAAATATTGAAAGTTATTTAAGGTTTAAGTTGATTTATTCTGGAATAATATTCCTGTCTTTTTATTTTTCATAATTATGTTAAAAAGTTACGGTTTTGAAGTTTGAAAAAATTGGTATTAGCTTTTTAGCTTTTTTTTATTATTAATTAATGTATGTATTTAAGGGCTGCACGGTGGCGCAGTGGTTAGCGCTCTCGCCTCACAGCGAGAAGGCCCCGGTTCGAATCCCTGCTGGGACCTTTCTGTGTGGAGTTTGCATGTTCTCCCCGTGCATGCGTGGGTTTTCACCGGGGACTCCGGCTTCCTCCCACCGTCCAAAAACATGCTTCATAGGTTAATTGGTGACTCTAAATTGCCCCTAGGTGTGAATGTGAGAGTGAATGTGTGTGTGATTGAGGCCCTGAGACAGACTGGAGACCTGTCCAGGGTGTACCCCGCCTTCGCCCTTCAGTAGCTCCGGCACCCCGCGACCCCGACAGGGACGAAGCGGACAAGAAAATGGATGGATGACTTAGCTTTTTTTTACTATTTTGGCATTTATTAAGATTTTTTAGGCTGTTTTTCTTCTTGTTTGTTTTTTAAGGCTGATTTGGCATTTAGCTAATATTTTAGCTGGTTATCAGCTTCAGCATCTTTAGTGACCATATTCAGTTTACAGCATTCATGCTAGTACTATCACAGGTAATGCTATATATCTAGTTCAGAATTATGTTTAAAAAGTTACAGTTTTAAAGTTTTAAACATTTAGTCCTGAGGTGTTCAATAAATGTTTATCCTGTTCGACCTAAGGTGTGTTTTGGATGTTGGCCCCGTGTGATTGAGTTTGACACTCCTGCATAGAGAATCTACATATTTTTAGGATTTCAAGCATATATTGGAGAAACATGTAAACTATATTTCTAATTATTATACTATTAATAACAATAAAAACTTCCTTACAGTAGGGGAGCAGTATGTTAAATATTCTCTGCCTGGCAGAACATCAATCTGTTTTTTTCAGCTTTGTAAACAAGGTTTGGAGTTAAAGGTTTTGTTAATATGTTAACATGACAAACAGTTTAAAGTGGCTAACGTGTAGCATGTTACAAGTTCTAGAGTTTCTGAGAGCAAAGTTAATAAAGTCTGAACTGACTGATGGACTCATCTCTGACCCTTTTTGTAGTTCGGTGCGCCCTATAGTACACACACCACTAACAAGTACTTCATACTTCCTCAACCAGTGAAAAACAAGCTACCAGCTTGAAGTTTGGAGATGAAACTTTCAGACACTCTTCTAGCATCTTGGTCATCTGAATCTTTCACTGAGTACTAACAGAAAGAAAGTAATGACACCTGATAGTTCAGTCTGAGCTGCAGATGGAGCGTTTTACCCAGCAGCCCTCTGGATTAGCTGCTACCTGAAATGTGTATTTGTGCAGCAGCAGCTGAATGAGGCTGAAAGGTCAACTCTGTTTTTATCACAAGACGTTAAATGTTTTCTTGGGAATTACAACCACGGAGCAGCTGGAAACAACAATAAAACAAATGTCATAGCATGATAAATGCCAGACAAAAAAGATAATATGATAAATAAATAAAACAATTATTTTTAGGTATTCACTAACATGATGTTTGAGATCTGACAACCAAACACGAGATGACATGAAGGCTGACTGAAGTCCTCACCAGAGCAGGCTGACTGCAGACAAATAGAAGTTACATGTAAGACTTTTTAAAACATTTAAGAACATTCACAACCAAGTTCCAGACGGCATGTTTCATTTAAGTTAGTGTCACTAGCTGAAGTTAAAATGGTTTTCCTTTTGATTTTATGGCTGCTGGTACCGACTCCACCAGGAAACCCGACCGCTGCATCACTTTATCCTTCAGTCGGACGGATGCACAGTCAGAATCAGCAGCAGGACTGAGCATCCTTAAGATTGTAGAAATACTGCTCATTGATCCAGTACTCTTATCAATACATAAAAAACTGAACAACTATCAGAAACACCGATAGAGAACCACAGAGAACGTGACTTTTTATTCCACCTTCTACAGTCTGAACTATGATGGAGAGGAGAGAATATTTATTGGTTTAATAGAGATTCA
>NC_050522.1:410153-456314 GCF_002922805.2 Oryzias melastigma | reverse complement strand
TTGGACGTCTAAAGATCTTCAGCTCTTAAAATATTCAGCTCTTTTTATGCTAGCTTTTTCAACTGTTTTAGCAGTTACTAAGGATTTTGAGGCTATTTTGGAGTTTAGCTAAAATTTTAGTTACATGGTAACTGCTTTGGCTACTTTAGAATTATTTTTTTCATTTTGGAGTTAAGCTAATATTTCAGCAACTTGCTGTTTTTTATGGCTAATTTTGGCTTGTTTTCCTGTTTTTCGTCACCTGATCTACTGAGATGAGGAAGTCATTTTACCATGAAGCCTCTCCTTTGAAGACGCAATAAACGATCTGTGTGAATCCAGACGTGTTTAGCTGCAGATGTTAACATGCAGATCCCTTAAAGGACAGAGTTTTATCCCTTTGGTGCATTTTTTTACTTTTTTATTGCTGCCTTGTAGCTGGAAACTCAGCTTTCAAACGTTTACGAGCTTTATTTGAGCAAAAGCATTCACACTGGCATTATCGCAGGAAATGTAACTTTTCTAGTTGAATCTTATGATGCTTGATGTGTTTTTTTGTCTTTCCCAGAATATGTGTTATTATGTAGTCTGTAAAAAAGTAGCTATCAGCTTGTCAAGGTTAAGCCTTGTACAATCAAAAGTCAGCGAAGGCTTCGTTCTTGTGGGTGTACCGTCTATTCATCTGTTTTGTACACTTCTGCATGAATTTGTGCGACACGTTTGGCGTTCTGTGCTTGCAATCTAACCTCATAATGCCAGAGAGCTGCTGTATTTGCATTCCTCTCACATTCTCTGCATGGCACAGAGAACACAGAGCTATGAATGCACCAAAGAGTGGATAAAACGCAGACAAAACAGAGTTTCTGGCATCAAGGCCGCTCAAGCATTCAAGCTGTCAGACAATTGTTTGAGCTCCTGGAAGAACGGCGTGCTCTGCTGTTCTCGGAGAGGACACAGACACGGGGCCTCAGAATGTTAGAATAATGACAATAATGTAGGAAGAATTGAAATCAAATATTGCTTAGAAAATGCTTGTGGTTGATATCAGACAGGAGACCTGATAAACCAGAGCTCACATCTTCATCCACTTCAATTAAAGTAAATTGTGTCACCATTTTTAGCAAAAAGCTTCACCATCTCCAGTGAGCACTCACACTAGCATTATCCCGGGTAATGCAACTTCTCTAGTTCTGTTTGCTAGTATAACCATTCTTCTCTGATTCATTTTTCTGAACATGTTCTTGATAATCATCATTGATAATTGTCAATTTTTTTAAACTTAATTTATTAAGTTTAAGACATATAAGACTGTATCTAACCTCAGAGGCAGCAAAGGTTTATATGCACTCAATGGTTTATAGTCACTTAACCACAATGTCCCAAACTGTTGAAACTATTTTAAAGCCACTTAAGTCTTTGGTTAAAAATATGCAGAAAATCCTAAACAAGAAACCTTTGCAATATCACTAACGTAGCATTTTCAATAAATATAACACACTAGACTTTGAAAATCAGGACACCCTCGGCAGGAGATCAACGATCAACTTTGTAGTCGTTTCAGGCGACCTCCGGCCGTGTGTTTGGACACTCGGGTAAAGAGAGAGGCAGCTCTGTCCACTGATCACTACCTGGGAACGTCTGGCTGAGCCCTCCATCAGGGAGGTCTTTAACTCCCACATCCATTCATTTTGAAGAATTTTAAATGAGGACAGGAATCACATTTGGTCAAAAATGTTCAATAGCTCTAAAGATGTTAAAGCTAAAGTCACTAAATGTTATCACATGACTAATTATCACTTGTATAACAAGAAAATTGTTATTTTTTTCCAGTTTATGTTCGCTCTATTTTTACTTGTTTATTAAAGTTATTACTTCACAGAAGTGTTTTATTTAAGTTTTCAATGATAAAAGAAGGTTAAGGAAATATAATGAAATATAAATCTATTCAATTTGCTCATGTTTTAAATGTCTTATAAAAGTATCGGATCGGGACTCGGTATCGGCAGATACACAAAATCAAATGACTCGGAATCGGATCGGGCCCAAATAAACCAGATTGAGACACCCCTAATTCAAGCATCTCTCTGGATTCATCTAAAACTCCACTCTATGAGCACCAGCCCCTCCAAACCTATAAAAGCGAGCGGGTCCTCACCAGCTGATGTCCTAAATTGAGAACAGCCCCTTCCAGGAAGAGTCTGCGCTGCACCGCCCCCAGGCTAACACAGACTTTCTCCCCGAAGCTAGTGGTGATCGGCTTAACGCTCTGATTTTATATGCACAGTAATATCCATATTTGCACAAGTTCAGATGTTTGTTTTGTGTGTGAAACGAAGACACACTGCTGAGTCCGGCTCTAGGATGACGTCATGAAATGAACATGGAGCGAAAGGCGGAGCCTCAGAAATCGAATTTTCCTACCTTACTGTAGGAAGAGTTCATGAAAATAACTAATATTTCATATAAAATGCATTCTTTAATCTGCCAAAGGCATTGTGGTCATATATATGGACGAAGTTTACTCTTAAAAGTTTAAAGTCCCATTCCGATGAAAAAAAAAACATATTGATCACAGAAATGTCAATAAACATTGGAGAATTAGCTAAAAGAGTCTTTGGTGAACTGGAAGGAGAAAGAATCAGGATTTTGGAGGAAGTTCTGTCCATGAAGATCTTCACTTCCTCGTCCAGCTGACATCCGGATCAGAACCATACGGCTGGACATTACCCAGATTGATGGATGTTTTTATGTAGCAGCGGTGAAGATTTATGCAGAACTATCAAAATCAGACAGGGGGATCAGGGGCGGAGCTCCAAAAGCCACGCCCCCTCAGAGGAGATTTTGGAAACAAAAGCTTCAGATCAACATGAAAAATTTACTTTTTAAGACATTTAGGTTTTGGGATTTTGGTTAAAAACTTCATAATCCTAATTAATATAGTACTGGGAAGGTTTTTTTTAAATAGTCAAGATTTCTATCTTTCAATCTCTTATCTGGACTATAAGGAGTCTGTTTGATTGGAATTTTAAAAAGAGCAGCTTTAAATATTCATTCTGAGTCTCCTCAGTGATGGATGAGAGGCGGAGCATCCTCCCCTGACTGGAAAATCCAAACAAGAACTACAGTTTAGCATTTATTTTTACTCCCTCTTACAACAAGGCGTGTTGATTTGTACTTCAGGTGTCCATCAGGTTTCCATGACGATCCACATATAACCACATCTGCGCAGCAGCAACAGCTGTGTGTAATCAAATGAGGCATCGATTTTTGTCTAATGACAGCACAGCTAATGATTAGCAGCTACAGAAAAAGCATCAAGGTGGCAAGAAATCCATTTAGCTTCCTGACAGTGCAGCAAAAAAACGGGAATGGAATCCACCCAGAGACCCAGGTGGAGCCAGCGGCCTCGGCCCGTCTTCATGAGCTATGCACGGCCGTCAGCACCGGTTGACAAGCAGCTGATGCTATTCTTCTGTCTTCTGTGACTTTTAATGCAGAAATCCATTGTGGAGGAGCAGGCTGTAAGCACAGACGGTACCCCGGAGAGAAGAGCTTTGGAGAGAGTGTGAAAACAGAGGGATATTAATATATGCATGTGTGTTTCAGAAACCACGGCACGAACGAGGGGAAAGATGCTGGAAAGGAATGCATGAGAGAATGGCTGAAAGAATGAGGGAGAAATGAAACAAATGAGAGATGGAGATTCCTGGGGAAGTGAAGCAATTTCACAGAAACACACTTGAAGAAATGATGCAATTACATAACCGATAGTTGGCGAGGAAGCGCTTCAGAGCGCCACTCACATGAGGTCCAGATGACAGAAAAACAGGCAGACTCTCACAAACATAAGCTGACAACTGAAACGATGACTTCCTGTCCCCGCATGACCAAAAAATGGAGCTGCCTGAAGTTATTCATCTGATTTAAAGAACACTGTTTGGCTCCACGCAGAGCAGGTGAACAGGTGTCTCAGTCTGAGGCAGATTCCTGGAGTTTTAGGTCTTCATGAGCTTTCTCATTCTCCTCACCAGTGAAACTGCAGATTTGATCCTAAAGATTTCAACATTTCATTAAATAAAAGCCGTCACTCATAGAAAACAGTTTATTTTCAGCTCCAATGAAATAAAGTCGATTCATTTCGCTTTTTTTTTGCAATATGGATGCTGCCATGTTGGAACCAGAACTCATCAGTAACCACTGATTGGTCCAAGTCGGTCTGAGTCAACATTTCTCACCAGTCAGGAGTGAGCTTCTCTCACTGAGAGCAGACATTAAGAGAAATAAAACAAACAAAACACAAGAACTCTGGCTAGTTCAATGCATCTATAGCAGGGGTGTCAAACTCAAACTCCAAAACACACCTGAGGTCATGGGCTGAACAGGATAACATTTTATTGAACACCCTAAAACTGCATTTTAAAGTTTAAAAACATAACTTTTTAACATAATTATGAACTAGAAATATAGCATTACCTGTGATAATACTAGTGTGAATGCCTCTGAAGATGCTAGTGCTGATAGCTGAAGATGCTGAAATTGATAGCTGAAAACTCTGAAGCTGATAGTCAGCAACAAGATTAGCTGAATGCCAAATTAGCCTTAAACAACAACAACAACAAAAAACCTAGGATATCCAAAACAGCTACCATTTAGCTGAGATATTTGCTAAACTCCAAAAAAGCCTAAATTAAAAAAAAAAGCCTAAAATAGCCGAAACAGCTAGCATGTAGCTGAAATATTACCTAAACTCCAAAATAGTGTAAAAAATTTTAGTAAATTCCAAAACAGTCCAAAAAGCTGCAGAATGACAATTTTAAAAACTTTAAAACTGTAACTTTTTAACATAGCTATGAATAATAAAAAGGCAGGAATATTATTCCAGAATAAATCAACTTATACATTAAATTACTTTCAATATTTTACTCCACATAAAATATATTTTGTCAAAATTCTACAAGTTAGAAATAAACGCAAGATAACATCGGGTCATTATAACAGTAAAATAAAGTGATCTGGAGGGCCGGATCCGGCCCCCGGGCCTTGACTTTGACACATGTGCCTTTTAGGATTTTTTTAAGTATGAATACATGATTGTTTTGTTTTTAACCAGTTTTTTAGAACTGTTATGAATCTTTCGTAGTGCAGCTGCCAGTGTATTCCAGAGTTTGGTGCCTCTGATGGAGACCACCATTTTACTGAATTTGGTCCTGCGTCCTGTACCTCACAGTCTCCTAGTTAAAGCTCTGGTGTGAATCCCTACATCAGTTTTTCTATAAAGGAAACTCCTTAAAGGATTTAGGGCAGTAGTATTGTAGTTGGAACACACCCTCCGGCCCCCCCTTCTTGAAAAGGGGAACCACCACCCCAGTCTGCCAGTCCAGAGGTACGGTTCCTGTCTGCCAATGCTGCAGAGACGTGTCCACGAAGACACTCCTACAACATCCAGAGACTTGAGGTACTCAGGGCGAACCTCATCCACCCCTGGAGCCTTGCCAACGAGGAGCTCTTTGACTACCTCAGTGATCTCGAGAGGCGTGTCAGCAGGGTTGAGGAGATCTTCATAGTATTACCTCCACTGCCCAACAAGAGGTCAGCAGATCCCCACCTGCACTGAAAACGGTGCCTGCAGAAAACTGCTTTCCCCTCCTGAGGTGCCGGATGGTTTGCCAGAATCTCTAGGCCAACCGATAGTCCTTCTCCATGGCCTCACCAAACTCCTCCCAGGACCGAGTTTTTGCCTCCATAACAGCCCGGGCCGCAGCTCGCTTATGTTTGTACCAAATGACTAACTGCAGTTCCTCAAATGACCACTGGAGGTTGAAGGAAAAATTTCCACATTAAAATTTCAACTTAAAAGTAAAGTCATTTATACTTTTGAAAAACTTTTATTTTCTACTCATGAGAACTTCTGTGATGATGATGGAAACCCCAAAAAACGACTATTTAAAGCATTTAAGACATTGACTTGAGTGAATGGAGTCATCTCAAACACCGTTGGAGGGGAACCACATGACCCATGACCACAATCATTGGCCTAAAAAATTGGAGGAGCCAAAACCTGACTGCTGTAAGGATGGGGATTTCTTTGATTTTATTTTGAAGGATTCAAGAATCTGTCAGAGCATCTGTGCCTCATTACATTGTGGTGTCTCTGCTCTGCATTCTGTCGCCCGTCAGCTGCAGTGACAGATGTTCCTGCAGGTCTGATCCTGAAGCCAAACCAGCAGAAATGAGGGATTATGGGAGGTGTGAAGAGAGGATGAGACCAAGAATGTTCACAGAACATTAAAGAGCACACAAGATGTTTGTCTCAACTAACTTCTGATGGTACCATGCACTCTGTAGAGCCACAGCAAGCAAAGAAAAGTCTGATTTTTAGGTTGAATTGGTGAAGATCCAGTTTCTCACTTGGAACTCAATGGTCAGCAGGGATCAGGATGGGTGGATGTAAGACCATAAAAGTGTGGTAAACTGTGTTAAAGTGTGCGCTCAGCTCCTGTCTCTGTAAGTTTGAACAGGAAGTCAACACTGTCCTGGGGTGGGAGCTGCCCCCCCAGTTCACTTGTGATGGACGCAGATGCTGCAGACACTCGATGCCCTGAGACGAGGCGGAGGAGCCTGGAGGATAGGCTGGTGTTGGGGGTGCAGGAATGTCTCCTCTGCCCTTGACTCCCAGCTGTTCTACTTTTTATTTATGTCACAGACTTTTCTTGGTTTAAATACTTCTGCTTTAACGCTGAACTTTACCAAGTTTCACATAAAAACAAATGAAATCGTTTACAGTTTGAAACCATTTCAGTCCAACTCTACTGTAAACTCTTTTACATTCAAGCTTATTAATTCTGCCTTTTCACAAATAGGTTTTTAGAACTTGTTACTTTTTAAATCATGATGATGTTTCTCTAACTCCTTAACACACTGGTCTGATGTTATCTTGCTCTTATTTCTAACTTGTATAATTTGACAAAATATATTTTTATGGAGAGTAAAATATTGAAAGTTATTTAAGGTTTAAGTTGGTTTATTCTGGAATAATATTCCTGCCTTTTTATTATTCATAATTATGTTAAAAAGTTACAGTTGAAAAGTTAAAAAAATGGCATTCTACTAGTTTTTTTAGACTACTTTGGCATCTACTAAGATTTCTTGACTATTTTGAAGTTTAGCTATTTTTTAAGCTACATGCTAACTGTTTTGGCATTAAAATTTTTTATACTAATTTGGCATTTAGCTCATATTTTAGCTGGCTATCAGCTTCAGTGTTTTCAGCTATTAATTTCAACATCTTCATCGGCCAAATTCATCTTACAGCATTCACACTAGAATTATCACAGGTAATGCTATATATGTAGTTTATAATTATGCTAAAATGTAATAGTTGTAAAGTTTTAAAAACGTAGTTTTAGATTGTTCAATAAATGTTTATCCGGTTTGACCCGCGACCTAAGATGTGTTTCAGATTTTGCCCCCTTGTGTGACTGAGTTTGAAATCGCTGCCTTAACAGGTACATTGATTGTACTTCTCTCAAGGGCGGGGTCTTAAGTGGCTACAACAGGGGTGTCCAAAGTCAGTGAGATGAAGGACTTTTGCACAGACTTTAGCTTCCATCAGGGAAAGGTTTTGTACCAATGATCCTCCACTCCTCCATAATACTGATGTACTTTCCGCACCATATTATAAGGTTCAAAAACGAAAGAAAGAAGCAAAACAGTGAGTTTAGTTCAACTTTTTTCCACTGTTTAACAAACCACTCTTATTATTTGTAATCAGTCTTCTCCCAAAAAACATCCTTGGTGTTTAAATTAAACATCTGCATAATTCCATCATCAAACATGACGATTCCCTCTCTCCCACTGATAAAATTGTTTTTACACCCGTCTTGAGACAACTTCAGACTATGACAGTACAGAATAAACAGACATTTTCTGATTGTAATTATCACAGTTCTCAGAGTCAGTGAATGCACCGGGACTGAAGTTACCACCCTCATCGATTTGATTGGTCCTTCATGTTAGCCCCACCCCAACGCGCCACAACGGGGCCAAAAGTTTTTAAATTAAAATTTTCTGATTCAAAAAAAAAAAAAAAAGATCTCAAATTTAAAAATTTTAGTTTTGAAACCTAAAAACAGAACATTTGAAGCTGAAAATAATTATGCTTATTTTAGAACAGCAATCAGTTCTGAATATTATTATTTTTTTGTTGGCTGAACATCAATATTTTTTCAAAAGGTTTTTAATATTTATGGCCCTGATTTGGCTCCATACAGAACGGGCAGAGCAGGAAGCTTGTAGCCCGCCTCGCATATTTTTTTATGTTATATATAAGTTCTTTTTCAAATGGGATTATTTTCATCTACTCCTTATTTATTCACAATAATTAGAACAAAGAAATTCTCTTAAATCCAATATTAAGCTGAATTTGATGTTTTATACAGTATGTCCTCAAGAACATGTTAAAGCCCAATTTGGGGTTTTTAATGCAAGCTAGGTTCAGCAGACCATTTGTAAACATCTGCAGATGAACACAGTCATTTCAGGATTTGCATTTTCTTCAATCATATTTACACAACAGTTAAATGTAGGCTTTTATGTGGCAGTGCTCTTTCCTGCAGTCACAGGATTAAACCCACAGCCTGAACTCTGCTTTCCTCTGCAGAGGTTTCTTTGAGGGTCTGAAGGCGTTTGTTTCTGCTCGCTCACTTTGGATGATTACTTCAAAGAAAGGATGGAGATTAAGCATTTCAAAGTGAGAAACAAGGCAGCAGGTCGAGAAGAATGAGATGAAAGCTGTCGGAGCGAATGGCATCAGGACTGAAAGACTGAAAGTGATGGCGTCTCTCACGCTTCTGCAGGGAAACAGAGGATCCAGCTCTTTAGACCAGTGTTTCCCAACCCTGGTCCTCGGGGCACACTGTCCTGCATGTTTTCCATGTTGCCCTGCTAATGCACACCTGATTCAGCTCATCATCAGGCTCAGCAGAAGCCTGACAATGACGGTCATCAAACGCAGGTGTGTTTGAGCAGGGTTGGATCAAAAAAATGCCGGACAGTGTGCCTTGAGGACCAGGGTTGGGAAACACTGCTTTAGACTACTGGCTTCATGTGGGGTCAGAACTTTTTCTGATGGGGGGCAAAAACAGGGAGACAGGAAAGGTGTTGGGAGTTTGATGGCGAGGTGATGATGACTGACGAGGACTTCACGCCGTCTGAGGCTGAGGGAGAAACTTCAGAAGAAGAACAGAGAGGATGTTTCCCAATGATTTCTTCTTCTTCTTTTCTGCGGGGGGGGGGGTTGTAAAGATTTCTGACTCCCAAAGCAGGCACAAACCAGCTGCCTCATCTTGTAGAAAAGCAGGAGTCAGCAGTTGCTGTTGTTGAGATGGGATGCTCACGCGAGAGGCTGCAGACATGTAGCGTTGATGCTCCCACACGGGGGTGGGGGGGGGGGCACCATTACAAGGATATTAGTTACTTGGAGATGCATGGCTGAAACCAGATCCTGCATCCATATGTTCTGCTCCGACCGTGCTCATCTGAAAAATCCCCCCATCTTATTAGGTCCCTGAATGCAGCGCGGGGGGTTACTGTAATGCAGGATCATCACAGGAGCATCCTCCTGTTATCATGTGGACGTGCTGGTGTAAGGTTCAATCAATTCGTTGATGAATCGATCTGCATTCCAATGATCCAATTAGATCAGGAGTGTCAAACTCAATCACACAAGGGGTCAAAATCCAAAACACACCTTAGGTCACGGGACGAACAGGATAAACATTTATTGAACACTTTAAAACTACATTTTTATAACTTTAAAACTGTAACTTTTTAAAGTAATTATAAACTAAATATATACCACTACCTGTGATAAAGTTTGTGTAAATGCTGGAAGCTGAATTTGGCTGCTAAAGATGCTTGTGCTGATAGCTGAAAGTAGGGTGAAATATTAGCTAAAAACCAAAGTAGCCTAAAAACCTTTAGAAAAAACTTTTAAAAAAAGAATAACTTAGGTTAGCCAAAACAGCTAGCATGTAGCTCAAATATTAGCTAAACTCCTAAATCACCTAAACAATCTTAGTAAATGCTAAATAGTACAACAATCTAGCAGAATGACAATTTTTAAAACCTAAATACTGTAACTTTCTAACATGATTATGAATAATAAAGAGGCAGGAATATTATTCCAGAATAAATCAACTTAAACCTTAAATAACTTTCAATATTTTAGTCTCCATAAAAATATATTTTGTCAGAATTATACAAGTTATAAGTAACCACAAGATAACATCGGGCCGTTAATAAAATAAAATGATCTGGAGGGCCGGATAGAATTACCTGGAGGGCCGGATCTGGGCCTTGACTTTGACATGTGAACTAAATAAATCTAAAACATAATTTTAAATTGAGATAAATCAATTTTGGAAAATAACATTTGGTTTGATACATGGTAAGTTTATTTCATTATAGCGTAAAAACTTCCAATGTCAATCACAGCAGCAGAAACTGATCAACCATCAATCCAGTCTTTGAAGTGATCAAAGTCATGTGACCATACAGTGTTCTAGAATGTTCTAATAATGGTTATTCTGATGTGGAAAAACAACAACTCGATCAAACTAAAATGTCACTGGATTTGACATTCATGTTTGTTTGTTTGTTCACATATTTAATTGATTATCTTGAAAAATAGAATTATTTTGGAAAACTTCACCTGCACTGTTCACCAGGTATTTATCTCTGAGTCACACTGGAGGACATTTGGGATCAAGATGTCCTGATCCATTTGAGATCAGTGATCCAACCGGATCGTTCGGCATGAACAAAGATCAAAGGTGAGCTAAATCACAACCACAAATATCGAATTCTTGCTCAAATAAATCTCACACCCCAATGTCGAAGTCGTACTGCGCCTTTAAAAGGTGGGCGTGGTTCCGCTACTACGACCCGCCCCCCATGCATAAGTTACCACTCTCCTCCCCCCCGCGATCATACAGTGCAGCAGTCTGCAAAGAAAGTGAGCGCAGCCGGAGCCCGCCCCGCCCCGCGCCGCGAGCTTTTGGACCGACACCAGACGAACCCATCGACCTCCGCGGGCGTCCGCTCCCCGTAGGAGGAGGAGGCGCCGCGGGGAGCGCGCGGGGACGCGGCTGTGTTTGGACGCTTTGGATGTATGAGGACGCACGCGGGCTTCCCGCTCTCAGCAGGTGAAACTTGTGCTTTAATCTCCCATCTAGCGGCGTCGGTTCAGACAGGGAGGCGTGACGGGGATGGTGGAGGTGCATGTGCGTGCGTGTGTGTGGTTCAGGTGAAGCGCGCGTAAAGTTCGGGGGTTTTACGCAACACTCCGGTGTCGCGGCCCCAGTCTCTGCTCCAGTCATTAGTGCCTTTACCTGCGTCTGCTGTAGTCATGTAACACCCCCAGACCCCCCCCCCCTACAGCAGTTCGGGTCTCGGTACCAAAGCTGTTATGTAATAAAACTGCGTTGCGAAACTCCAACTTCTCAACTGGTGCAGTTTTTAAAAGTCTTCATCCAGAGAGGAACGCTCAGAACTTTATCCTGTTTCCTTAAATCAGCCTCTCCATCACTCATTAGGGGGGAGGGGGTGTTCGGATGCGGCTCGGTTCTGATTCAGCTGTTGATTGCTTCTCTCCACAGACAGAGGCAGCAGGGAGTGATCCACCCCGCCTCCCTGCAGCCCCCCATGCCCGGCCTCAGCTCCTCCGCGCCTCGTTATGACAGCTGGGACATGGACCACCTGGACCACTACCAGCACTATTTCTACGACGACCCCGACGAGGATTTCTTCAAGTCCACGGCGCCCAGCGAGGATATATGGAAGAAATTTGAGCTGGTGCCGACCCCGCCCATGTCCCCCATCCGGGCGTTGGAGGGGTCAGGCAAGGTCGGGCTCCTCCACCCGTCTCTGGGGGACAAGCTGGAGTGGGTGTCCCAGTTCTTGGGGCAGGAGGACGAGCAGCAGGCGGACCTGCCCTGCAAGCTGGCGGCCACCAGCGAGTCGGCGGGGAACCTGAGCTCCATCATCATCCAGGACTGCATGTGGAGCGGTTTCTCAGCTGGGCAGCAGCTGGAGCGCGTGGTCGGGGAGCGCTGCGCTCCCTGTCCTGGGACGGCTGCCAAAACCGCAGCTGTTTCCAGCGGGAAGGCGCAGGGTGCCCTCCCAGACGCCTCGGCGGCAGACTGTGTGGACCCGGCCGCCGTGCTCACGTTCCCCTTGAGTGGAGGATGCAGGAAGCCGGTGTCTTCTGGTTCAGAATCTCATTCGGACTCATCAGGTCAGTAACTGCTTAGGGAGGTGAAGACCTGCCTGCTCATGCCCTGGTGCTGCTGTGCAGACGGCCTCTTCTTCCCTTTGATGTTTGTGCTGGTCTGTGGTAGACGGCTGCGACTGCATTGTGCTGCATGCAACACATGCTTGAGCCGGAGCGACACACCCATGAAAACATCTGCTGCTTGGCGGGGCTCCAGCGGAGCAGCTGCTGGTCCTCCCGTCTGACTGGTGATAACAATATCCTCGGTGCTCCGGCTTTTACTCCAATAAGAAGTGCTCTTCTATGTCTGAACTCCACCCTGGGGGGGTGAGAAGGCAGGAAGGCGGCATGACCTCAGACCTCCTCCCAACTTTCCTCTGGATGTGATGGAGTCGGGCACGCGGGCTGGCATGTGATGCTGAGCTGGGAGCGTGCATAATGGTGCGTGGAATGTCACAAAGAGGACTTGTTGCTGCATTCCTCCGCTCAACAGGCTGTGGCGCCAATTGTGTCAGTGGGCGGATTTGGTCCGATCCAGCCGGGGGGAGTGAATGGACCGGGAATAGCTGATTCAGAGGTCGCTGGCTACGTTTAAGGCAGGGGAAGGCAACCTTTAACAGTAAAAGAGCCATTTGGGTTTGTTTTCTACTGATCAAAACCTAGAAGGAGCCGCATAGTCTTACTTTAAGGAAATTGGATTTGTATTAATGACTTATTTTTAAATAATGTGAATTATGTCTATTTTTTGTCACAAACAAAAGCAAAAATACAAATGAACCTAGCATCATCTCAGATAATATGTGCTTTTAACTCATAAAACATCAAGCTTTTTACAAAAGTTTTCTTTCCATATAAAATCTGTTCATTCTGGAGGTAGAGTTGATCAAACAAGACGTCTTCAGGTCAACAGGATGTTATCATCTATGTGAACCTCAGACATCAATTTATACATTTAACTAATTAATCTAACTTAAATAAATGCTAATGAAGTATTTTTTCCTTTAAAAAATTGCTCTTAATTATTTTGTTCTTTTTCTCCTCTTTGTCCTCAGCAGTCTTACACTGCTGGGTTTTGTTATTTTAGGTTGGATCTTGGTAGTCTTAGTTTTCAGACTTTGTTTCTTTGTTTTCTTAAGGTAGTTTTGTTAGGAGGAGCTGGTGACTCTGACGGTCATGTCTGGATCAGCAGTCTCCATGACTTATTTCATGATTGTCCAAGGATCCACAATGGAGAGATAAAGGAGAACATGTGGATCTGGAGCTGCAGGTTAGAGACCTCTGGTTTAAGGGAACATTTAAAGACCTACTCCAATAATTTTGGCGTTTTCAACATGTTCTTGTAGCATTTTTCTCATGATGGAAGACATTTATGAAGAAAATTCAGCTCAAATGTGCATTTCTGAGCTTTTCTTTATTCAAGTTGTTGTGAATCGGGTGCAAATGTTTTTTTTTAATTAAAAAATAACTTGTGATAATTTGTGACATAATCTGCTGGGCGGGGCTTCAAGATCCCTGCTCCGCTCCATTCTGATCATCCACCTGTAGACAAATAGATCCATGAACGTCTTTGTTTTCCTCGTCTGAGCTGAAATCTGGATCAGAACTAAACAGATGGATCGCTCCAACATTTACTCGCTGTTTTTGTCGCACAGCTAATGTGAGGGTGGGTTTGTGAGGGGCTGTAAGCTAGCAGGGAGAGTAAACGTATGAAAGTTGGGATGGAGGTGGGCTTACTTCTCACCAACAGCCCCGCCCACAACTCAGACGGGAAGTCCTGCTGATCTGCAGAAACTTTGTCTTCGGGGTTTCAGATGTCATCATAATTCAAGGACCACGGGGAACACTTTTACAAGAGGAGTGGGATTTTGGAGTTTTATCCCTGAACCAGACCTGCTTCAGGTGGTTTTCAGACAAAGTCGTCTGTATTTTTGAGAAATGAAGGTGGCGTTTTGATTAAGCCGTGACGTCCTGCGTGTAACATGTGTGGAGGGCACAGGAGACGTCTGTTTGGCCTGCAGGAATCGAGCCGCTGAGACTTTTCCTGGAGCGGTAAACTGAGCAGCAGATGGTTTTAAAAGCACGCTGAGCTAAACATTAGCCGGCTTGTTTTAACAAGCTGAAGAATGGGCTGTTATGCACTCGAGTGCTTCTTCACCCACCCCACCCACCCACCCCCACAGTCACTCTGCACACATGAATGAATGAATGAACAGAGGGAATTTCCACAACTGACGGAGCTGACCCAAAGCACTGGTGACGAGCTGTGAGTGTGTGACCAGCTAAATGAGGAGACTGCAAGTGAACCCTTGTGTGGTTTATTACAGTGTGAATCCAAGAGGATAATTCATTAGATTAAAGTGTGACCAAGCAGGACAGTTGGAGGCTGACTTCACTCTCAGCACAGATTGGAAAAATGCAAAAAAAAGGGGCGGGGCTAGGGGAGGCAGGCTGAGTTGAGGAGGTGTGGTTTGGATTATGGCTGCCGCAATTCGTCGACTAATCGACTATTAAAATAGTCGACGAGCAATTTAATAGTCGATTAGTTGTTACTTTATATTATATGGAGTCAGAGTGTAATAAAGTTGAACCGTATAATGGTATTCTGCTAGCTTTATGGACTCATTTTGTATTAAGGGTTTTTCAAGCTATTTTGGAGTTTAGCTCAAATTTCAGCTACAGTACATGCTAACTGCACTATATATCTAGTTTTTAGTTAGTTTAAAGCTGATGGTTAAGATGTGTGCTTTACATCCCCCTTGCCCATGACTCGATAAGTCGAGTAATCAGGAATAATAATCGTGATTAGTCAACTGTTAAAATATTCATTTGTGGCAGCTCTAATCTGGATGTGATTGACAGTAAGTATAGCTTGAGGTAACTAAACAGACAATTATCTTTTCATTATTGTCTTGATGAAAATAAAATAAATAAATAAAAATCACAAAGTTCAGGAGGCCCAAGCAGGCTGCTTCCCCATCCTGCAGCCACTCTTTGTCTGCCGGCCAGCCAGCTTTCCAAGGGCCGGTTTAGCTAGCAATCAAGCCCTGCCGTTCCTGGTGTAGCAGAGCGACCTCCACTGCTCTCGGCGTCAACATCGCAGAGAAAGCTCTGCAGCTCTCGGCGTCGAGGAGTGACCTCCACCATCTTTGGCATCAGCATTGCAGAGTGAGCTCCGTCGTTTTCAGCGTCGCGGGGTGAGCTCCAACACCCTCGCCACTTTCTGCATTGCTTCGAGAGCTCAAACGGTCGCGTGGTGAGCTTCAACTCTCGAGCATTCAAAGGTGGGCGGGGCTTTTATACTGGAGCTCAGAGCATGACGACATTTCTTGGAATATTTGACCAATCACAAAATTCAACTGCAATACCTCGTTTTAACATGTAGGGGGCAGCACATAGACAATTTTAGACTATAATTTCTGGAATTAAACAAGATTTTTTTTAATTGTCAAAACTTTGGCAAAGATGGCATTTTTAAAGCCCCATTTATAGAGGTCAACAGACAAAAGTTGATTTAGGGTTTGGTTACTCTCAAAAGACTAGAAGTTGCTTAACTGCCATCAGCTCCGTTGAACGAGTGCGGGGAGACAATGTTTTTCATTTTTGGGATAGCAGCCCTTGTAACTGCAGATTTCAGATTTCCTAGCCTCTGTGAACAGAGGATACAGGACTATCCCAGAATGGAAATACCTTCAGGGTATTTCTCTGAGTCTGGGGCTCTTTGATGGAGGAGGTGCTTTGGTTTGGGGAGGAAGGATGAGTGAACGGAGGAGGATCTCCAGGCTCCTGCTCTGAGCTCTTCTCTAATCCTGAAATCTTTTCACTCTTTCAGATGATGACGAGGACAAAGATGAGGATGAAGAGGAGATCGACGTGGTGACGGTGGAGCACAAGCAGCAGCATAAACCGCGGCGACTAGTAAACACTCGCAAACCAGTGACCATCACGGTGCGAGCTGACCCCCACGACCCCGGCATGAAGCGGTTCCACATCTCCATCCACCAGCAGCAGCACAACTACGCCGCCCCCTCCCCGGACACACTGACGGCTGCTTCTGAGCCGCCCAGGAAGAGAATCCGGCAGGATCCGCCGGTCTCGGTGACGCAGCCTCACCAAAACTCTCCGTACCACCAGCCGCGACATGGCCACGCCCCTTTGAACTTGGAGAGCAGAAGGTCTCAATTTTTAGGGGTGAGGTCAGAGTCTCCTAACCTCAGCGCCTCCTCTCCTACCTCCTCCACATGGCCTTCTTCTCCACCTTGCTCCTCTTCCTCATCACATCATCCTCACAGCTCTCCGTCAAAGACCCCCACTCACCTCTCCAGCCCCCAGTCCTCCGACTGCGAGGACACGGACAAGCGCAAGGCGCACAACTTCTTGGAGCGCAAGCGGCGGAACGACCTGCGCTCGCGCTTCCTTTCACTGCGGGACGAGATCCCGGGTCTGGCGGACTGCCCCAAGACCCCAAAGGTGGCCATCCTGACCCGGGCCACAGAGTACCTGCGGCAGCTGCACGCCAGCGAGCGGCTAAAGGCGCAGGAGCGCAAGCAGCTGAAAACGCGGCAGATGCAGCTGTTGCAGAGGCTGGCGCAGCTCAAACGGTCCTGAGCAGCGGGACCAGGTCCAGACCCGAGAAAACACTAACCTTCCCTTTGGGGCAATGGGTGTGGAATTCTATTGTTTTTGAGTCTACTTTGTGGTTTGCACATTAGCCTTGAGTGATGGACAAGCTGTCAGGACGGCATACTAGGCACTCCTGTCAATGTGTCCTTGGTCCCATATTAAAGGTTTGTTGAGCGGTTATGCTTCCCCCCTTGTGAAAACATTAAGATTGTTGTTTGCAGCAGCAAAGCCTGCTGGGAAAACGGCAGCGTTAATTGAATGAACTGCAGCAAACACTCCTTTAACTGCTGCTGTGTTCAGACTCCCCCTGTAGTGACGGGGCTGGTCGTCCATGTCTCTGCTGAAGTTGCCCCCATTCCTCCCAGTCTGCTCCCTCAAACTGAATCTAGTATCTCCACGCTTTGTCCTTCCTGCCCCGTTTCCAGGACGTCCTCCTCGTCTGTCCTCCGGTCCCTCAACACTCTGCAGACCTGAGACCTGGAGCCGAGCCGGCGTGTTTGCAAACTTCAACAGCCCTCTAGTTCAGCTTAAAGCTCTGTGCCTGCAGCGTCTCATCACCGAGTGTTTAATCATGGTTTGGATAGCAGCAACGCACTAGCTGCTTGGTTTTGTAGCATTCATTGCCATGCACTTAAGTTGATTTTGTTTTAACTAGGGCTGGGTTGATAAAATCCATTAATTGATTTGAAGCGATTTAAGCTTTATAGATCAATAATCAATTCTTAAAAATATAAATCAATTTAGCTCATAAAGCGAAAGTCTGCTAGCTTGATGATAACGTTTAATGGGATTTTCCATAGGACAGCTAATGCTAACGCTCGGTCGACCTAAACATACATTGCTGACTAAATGAACATCTTTATAACCTCAGACATGAATTTTCCAAACTATTTTAAGGAAATAGTTTTTAAAGTAAACATTTGTGGTTTAAAACATTGTTTTTTCCTCATACTATTTTCTTGTTTTGGAATAAGCTGTAATGCTATAGTGTGATCACCACCTAGTGGTCAAACTGAAACGTCCTCCAGGAGAAGCAGAACAATGTTTCCAATGTTAATGATCTGAACATTTTAGTTAGAACTTCTCCTTTAGAGAATCCATGTAACTCTGGATGATATTAACAATCTCATTATTTCACTGATACATTTACAGTATGTGATCTGGATCAGATTAATATAAATATATTCAAAACATGCAGTAGATTATTTATGTATTTCTAAATAAATGTGTTAACTCAACATTGAATTGATGAATAAAAAAAAAGTGGAATAGAATCAATCCAGGCTCTGGTGAATCGTTTCTGGATATTATAGTTGATACCCAGCCCTAGTTTTAACTAAACTTTTATTTATTTTTTTCACTCCATCTTTATGATTGTGCCATGGAGACCAGCCAAAGGGAGAATGTCTGCTCGGGTTTAATTTAACTCCACGTTTGACCGTATTTATTTTGTCTTTCAATGTGATGACATTTATTTTATTTTCATTTCAAGCCTTTTCCTGGTAGGTGTGTGTTGTGTATATCGCTCAGTAACTGTACAGTCCTGCTCGGAGCGGTCCGCCACACTCATTCCGGTTTTCGCTCAGCCCTGGGTCTCCACTGAGCCGTCCCGCTTTTCAAAGATGACTTCTATTTTTGTTATTCAAAAGACTGAAACAGAGTTGAAATGAAACACTTTGATCACACTTAGCCACTTTGTCAAGATCTTTACTTTTTTTTTTCTTTTTTTTTTGCAAAACTTTTCTTGTGTTTCTATGGAGTTCCTTTATTTCTATAAGCCAGAGTTGACAAAAGTTTTATACTATATTTTCTTACCAACTTGTTTTTTTTTTCATTTTTTTTTTTTTCAGTGTGAGCTTAAAAATATAATTTCCCGGGTGGTTAATCGGTGGCTGAAAATTGGCGTGCATGATCAGCTTCCTCCCTGGAGAACGCTGCTGCAGTCAATCGCATCAGAGTAGCCAGAGCACTAAGATCTGACGTGTGGAGACTTAAGAGGATCTAGTGATTTAAACTTCTGGCTGTGTGTGGCCTCAGTGACCTTAATATAAACGCTTTGTGTGTTTCTTTCTGCTAGCTTGGTGCTCCCCTTTTGTCTCGTAAGCCATGCGACGTAACACTGTAGCCCTGGATCTTGTACTGTAATTGAACAGCATGCCCTGCTTTACCAGCACTCAGGGAAAATCTCTCACGGTTAGGAAGAAAGCCCTCGTTCTACCAGGCTGTGAATGTAACACAACCCTTTGAAGAAGCCTCAAACACATCTATTTATGATGGACTTTTTCTCTCTTGAGAGAGAAATCCCAATTGTTTCAGCACAGACCACCAATCAATAACCCTGATTGGGTTTTGAATTATTTGTTTTTAAGTGGGTGCACCCGTTGTCAGTGGTTTGCACACGTCCTAGCGTTTGTTTGATCACTGTTCTCTGCTGTGGATCCGTCATCTTAGCAGTGGATGTTGCTTTTTCACTTCTGGAGTTCAGTTATGGTGAATTTTGGAATCTTGTCTCAGCACTTTGTCCTTCGTTTCTCTCCCCCTCTGTACCTCATAAGCATCTATGTATGAAGAGTTGACAAAAATCAATAAAATTCCATTGTTTGACATCATCTTCCGTTAAAAATGTGTCTCTAAATGTTGTTTTTATGTTCTTGTGTTTAAAGAATGAACGGGGGTCTCCCTCCCCCAACTGTTATTGTTTCCCAGCTGTCTCCAACATGACCGGTCCCAGCATCGTTCACCATGGCAACAAGCATCTCTGCTTACCGCTGCAGAGCTCTGACAGTTTCCATGGAAACGATACTAACTGTGCAGAAATTGTTTACCTTTTTGCAGATTTGGCATTTCAAAGCTGGGTTGCACTAAATCACTTAGGCTTATTTTTCATGGTAAAAAGTACACAAATAATTGTTTAATTGAACCTTCATGATCACTTTAAGTACATTTATGATAATAAACAGTACTTTAAAACAACTAGGCTACATCTGTCACTTTTTGTTCGTAAAGTTGGTGTCTTTGTTTTATAATTGGTACAGGTTAATGTTCTTTTGCCTCAAATTCATATTAAGAGTCAGTAATATCAGTATGAACTGAATTTATTTTTTCTGCCTGATACCTCATTTTAATGATCTCTCTAACTGGCGGCCCGCTGACCATTTGCGGCCCCCAAGTCAATATTTTGTGGTCCCTGCCTTATAATGAAGTTTCAATGTCTACTAAGCCACATGTCAAAGTCGAGGCCCGGGGACCGGATCCGGCCCGCCATGTAATTACATCACTCAAACTCAAAAATCAGAAATGAAAATGTAAACTGAGGACTGAAAGTGTAGATTCAGAAAAAACAAAATAATAATAATAATAAATAAAAGTTGAAAAATTTAAAACAACAGCTGTTACTAATAGATACTTTATTTTCCATTGATAATTTCACATTTATAGTTTTTTTTTTTAATTTTCAAAATATTTTTTTTTTCAAATTTCAAATTTTTTTTTATTTACAATGTCTATTTTTAAAGGTTTTAATCTGTTTTGTTGTTCACTTTAAGTTGATCCTGATTTGACTCCATATGTCTCACTCTGTGACATCACATCGTGAGGATCTGCTCGTTTTTATAAGTATGGGAGGGGCTGGCTGAGAGGCCAAGTTTTTAGAGGATTACCCAGAAATGAATGAATGGATCAAAATACCACTTTGAAGTTCTTTATAGTGAGGAATAAACAGTATAATGCACTTGAGAGCTCCAAAAGCTGTTTTTTTAATGGTACGGCCCCTTTAAAGGTTTAAATTCATTCATTCATCTTCTTAACCATTTGTCCTTCTAGGCTGCTGGAGCCTAACCCGGCTACTGATGGGCGAACTAAGGCAGGATACATCCGGGACAGGTCGCCAGTCTGTCGCAGATTTAATTTGTATTGATTTATTTTATATCATTAAAAGGCAAATTAATTTGTTTTTTCAAAGCACTTTTGTTGACTTCAAATCTTGATGCTCATATAATTACAAAAGCTGCTGTACATAGAAGACAAGTATCTAATGTCGCCTCAGCAACGGCTTTGGTTGCTGGGCAACAGAAGCCACCTCTACTGACTGCGCAGGCGCAAAGGATGTCAGCTGGGCCGCGAGCAGGGATCAACATGGCGGCTTCCACACGCGCCTTGAACAGAACGATGGCACCGTCTTTGGTGGTGATTTTGGGAGCAACTGGTACCGGAAAGTCCAAGCTGGCGATTGAGATCGGGAAAAGGCTCCATGGAGAAATCCTCAGCGCTGATTCCATGCAGGTAAGAGGCGAAGGAGAAGCGCGGGAGTCCTTCAGAGCGCCGCCATGACGCCTTCATGACTCCTGGCATTCTGTGTAAAGTCAATTTCACTGAGGAATCGTTATTAAAACTCGGCAAATTACGAAGGTCGGTTTGGGAAAAATGCGTATACTGACCGTGTTTTAATGGAATACTTTTAGCTTTAACGGTGACAGAAGGCATTAGCTAAACTCAATAAAAAAATGAAAAATCGAGTTCAAAATTTACAAAAAGACTTATGCTGGTCTGAAGTTCAGCTTTTGTGGGCTTTATTTGAGAGCTTAAACGCATAATATGTTTGAAGGGCAGACACAGACATGACTGCAGACCAGCCTGATCAGGATCTTTCAATATAAACTGGGCTCTAAATGAGCTATTTTGGTCACCAGCCGGTGTGGCCAAAGTCTGCCTGTCAAATTAGATTTCTACTAGCCAAATATTTCTCTGTAAAACATAATTTTTGTGTCTCAATTAAAGCACGGGTGTCAAACTCAATCTCACAAGCGTCCAAAATCCAAAACACACCTCGTTTGCAGGTCGAACAGGATAAATTTGAACACTCTAAAACTACATTTTTCAAACGTTAAAAATTTAACTTTTAACATAATTGTGAACTAGATATAAAGCAATACCTGTGATAACCCTAGTGTAAATGCTGTAAGCTGAATTTGGCCGCTGAAGATACATCTCTCCAGGTATCCATAAAAATACATTTTATCAAAATTATACAGGTTAGAAATAAGCGCAAGATAGCATCGGGCCATTAATAACAATAAAATAAAATGATCTGGAGGACTGGAATTACCTGGAGGGCCGGATCCGGCCCCCGGGCCTTTATTTTAACACATGTACTCTACACTGATCAATACTAACCATTTATCTATTTATTTTTTAAATTCACACTCCTATTGTGATTCTGCCAATAATATCCTAGAATATTGCTTTTTGCTACTTTCACATTGGGAATGTGACGCATGTTCAAGAACAAATGCAATTTCAGCATCCGGTGTTAACGCTGAACTGCTGCTATCCAATACTAGCACATATCTGCCGCGTACAGTTGCAGGAGGCCTGTTGGGAAATGTTCTGTAGATCATGTACATCTGGTGAGTCGTGCTCCAGGTTTTTACTTTCACAGCTCTTTTTCATAGGAGGGGGGAGGAGTCAAGCTGTTTAGTGTCTATGCTTAGTCCCACTAGTAACTTCTGATTGGCTGGAGGCGCTTTAGCCTGGCTTTCAGCAGTGCATAGACAAGGTTATCTGAGAAACTCAAGCTCGTAGTTACCAACCTTTTTCCTAAACCAAGGTGTAGTTTCCCTGTCCAACCAACAGGCATCCGGATTGACCTGGTCCATAAGAGTGCAAGAAAAGGTCTCCTGCTGTTTATCCATCCACATGCCGCTGGGAGTGGGGTCATCTGGACCCTACAAGACAGCGCGCTCATCCTTTTTCCCCAATGACTTCAGATTCTGGTGTCCAAGGCAGACATGAAATCCTATCCACAGTCATCCACATTTGTCATGGGATGGATAACACGTCAATGTGAGGCTTGGGTCATCTGGACCCCATAAGAGAGCACAAGGTTATGCAACAGAAGAACCTTTATCTTTATTGTTCCAACACCAGACAACTCAAGTGGAAAAACAGCCGACTTCTGTTTAAACTAGGAATGCAAAAGATACTAGATACAAATCTAAAAATCGATCGGGCGGTGGGAGTGACAGCAGTATCAGTTAGGGATGTAAGAAATGGATATGTATCAAAAATTGATCGAACAGCTGCAGTATTGTTTGAAAACCACAGACATGAACAAGATTATGTTGGTTAAAAGGTATAAAATCAATCAAGACGTAAATAATTTCTGGAAACTGGAGTTTCTCTTTCTGTTTTTTTCTCTATCGTCTTTGTCTTTTTGTACAAGCAAAAAAAAAGATGTCCAATCATAAGCTTCCTTCTTCCAAGTCAATACCTGAATAAATTTCTCTGTCAAATTTCATGCATTATTATTTATATCTAGGGCTGGGCGATATGGGAATTTTCATATTGCGATATCGTTTTTTTTCATTTTGTGCGATAACGATATTAAAAACGATATCAATCAAATAATCAAATAATCAAAGTAATCTTTATTGAAAACTGCTTTAGGACTTCAGATTTTTGCACCTTAACTTTGCCCCCCCCCCATTAAATCTTAGTTAGTTCAAATTAAACTTTCATTATTTTTTGTATTAACTGTAGTATTGAAACTAACTGTGAGGAACATTTAAATATTTCTAATAAATATTGTACATATACATAATGTACACAACAGTTAAACCATAACGGTGGTATGTTTTCAATAGGCTGGACAGAATTTCTGATTTATTTTAATCTGACTGCAGCACATAGAAGTTCATTTCAAATTAAAATTAAGTCTTAAAAACATTGTTCTAAAGCAGCAAATATATTGCAGTTTTTTTATATTATTTTCTAATTTCTTCTGAACATAAACTATAGGTACTGCTGTGCAGCAGAAGATAATAACATGTAAACTTAAAATAAACAGTTCTGATAATAGATTTAATCATCATTTCACTCAGTCATCTGACATGTGTACATGTTGGAGGATTGATCAAACACATAAGATCTCTTCATTTAGTGTCATGTCAGGAGTCGTTAAAAACAAGTTTATTTTACTATTATTAGATCACCTCATTAAGAAATGAGCATAAACGGCACAAATGTAACTAACAAATTCATCATTGATACATAATAAAACAACTAATTATTCTAATTCGAAGCTCTATACAAAAGCTTTTGGTTAATGTTTTAACAAAACCCTCAAACTCTAAACTCCACAGCCACAATCGAGTCTCTCCCCCCCCGATAATTATCGTTTTATCGCCCAGCCCTATTTATAGCTTTAAATGCCAATTGAATAAGAAATATTTAGATTTGAGCATTTTTGGTAAAAGAATCGGACTGTATCGTATCGCAGAAAAGTTAGTTTAATCCTTTATGTATCGATTTGTGGATCATATATCGAGATCCGTATCGAATCGTGTGATAGAGAAAGATACACAACACTAGTTTAAATCATTGTCATGAATATCAATGGACACCGCGGCCCCTCCTCTTCTGTGTTATGAACAGGAAGTACTTGCGGGTTACAAAAAGGCCAAAGTCCCATAGATTTCCATTGAGAAACAGACCGTTTTTTCTCAGTCATTTTATTCGTCAAAACAAACATTCTTGTTCTAATACTTCCTTCTTAACACGTTCTTTCTAATCCAAATTTTTTTTTAATATATTTCTTTATCGCCAGTTTTTCAAGTTATAAACTGACCAATCAGATGCTTCAGTAAAAGCATGTGGCTCCCACTGGCTCCGCCTTGAACGTTTGATTGACAGATTCCCCTGAGCCGCTTTCAGTAGGAGGGGTGTGGCCTTTGAACAAATCGGAACAAACTCACTCCTGATTGGTTGACAGTACTTCCTCTAATAACGTGACTCAGACCGACTCGGACTGATCGCTGTTGCGGTAGACCTACCAGGAAGTGACGGTGAATGCTCTGGTCTGATTCTGCGTGGGCTGAAGGTAATGCATTTCCTATGGGAACCTCAGCGCTTGTTATGTCCAGTTCTTATTAAACGGTCTATGGTTTCAACCCAACGTCTGGACCTGCATTCTTTTATAAAACTGGTGCGTTGGCCTTTCTAGCAGATTGTTATTGGTGTTGTGGGTAATCTGGAGCCTCTTGTGTCAGAATCTACAACAATAGGGGGCAATAACATGCATGTGCATGCACGCAATCAGGATACGTTCATGTGGAAAAGACTAGGTTGACATGGTTGAAGGCAGAGTTTCTCCAACTTTTCTTGAGTCTGCATGAAGCTTTAGAAGAGGGTTTGTTGGTTTATTACACAACTGTAGGGCAGGAAATGTTTTTCAGGAACTGATTGTGACTCAGTGTGGTTTGATTGGTAGATGAGAAACATGTTGTGTGTTTCTCTGTCGAAGCATCAACGCGGCAAACTCTCTCACGCCTCATTCACTCCGAGCTGTCGGTCTCTCTCAGCCCCACCACGTCTTTTTGGTTCTCAGGCTCTGTTGCCACAGCAACCAGAGGGCTTGCACCCACTAGGAAAGGTCGGGCACCAGTTAGAGTTCGGGTCACATCAGAGTATTGGCGTGGACTGGCATGAAAACAGAGGAACTCTAAGTGTCCAGCAGTGATTTTTGAGTGCAGCATCCACCTTCCTCCTGCCTCAGCACAACCCCCCCCCATTGTCTTTTCTTCCACATTGTCCTTGAACTTCCCTGTCCTCGTGGGGCGTGGCTTCCAGCAGTAACCTGGTAATGGCGTAAACTGGGTTACACTAATAACATTGCAGCCCAGAATATCTCCACGACCAGCAGCTCTGGTGAGAAACGGTGGCCTAGTTAGAGCATGGCAGCCGCAGTCTCCACAATCCCCTGCCTTGTCGCTTCTGCTGGTGTGTGTGACAGCGGCGGAAAGCGAAAGAGACATGCAGACATGGAGTTAGTGAGAAAGAGAGTGCTCATGTGAGAATGAAGCTGTGTATAGGCTAGAACGGGCCTGTGTTGTCTTTGGGAGAGGAAACAGTCTGGTCTTGTTTGGGAGAAAGCAGCATTGTGCTGAGCTGGTGCATATTCAGCGGCGTGCTACGTCGGCCCCGCAGCTGATAGTGAATGGGTGTGCTGTGGCCGCTGGGAAGTGTCTATTGTCCTGGGGAGAATCGGTTCCCACACTCCCTCACACCCCCATTGTGCTGCGCTCGCTCCCTCTCGTCCCCCGGCCCACAGTTCATTGGACAAGCGGGTGGATATTATTCAGCCGTTAAATGAACATGCTATCCGTGGCACAGGGCTTCGCTGTACTGTCACCGCCACACCATGAACGTGCCCTTCTCAAAAGCCAGTTCCAGGAAGCAGCAGCGTCCCTCAGCAACAAAGGTGGACCAGGAATGGCGGATGTGAGGTCATTCCTGTCACCTCGCCTCATGTTTATGCAGCAAGCATCAGATAAGTCTGCAAAGTCTTCAGCTTTCTCAGCTCTTATCGTTTTACAAAGAAAATCTCAGGTGTGCCGTATCCAGAACCTAGAAGTAGGTCAGTAGTGCAATACTGCATATACTTTACTACTTTTAAATGAACTCAGTGGCACTTTTGAGACTTTTGTCACATCTGCTTTATCTTCTAGATCACAAGATCGATTCGATAACAATTTTTTTTTAATTCTTTTGATTCTTAAATTCGATTCAATTTTGAGTTTATACATTTGTTTAGAAATACACTGATAATCTGAGAGAGACTGGTGACCTGTCCAGGGTGAACCGTGCCTTCGCCCATCAGTAGCTGGGTTAGGCTCTGGCACCCCTACGACTCTGAAAAGGATAAAGCGGCCAATAAGAAGATAAATGAATACATTAATAATCTATTAAATGGTTTGAATATATTTATATTAATCTGATCCAGATCACGTACTGTAAATGTATCAGTGAAATAATGAGATTGTTAATATCATCCAGTGTTACATGGATTCTCTAAAGGAGAAGTTCTAACTAAAATGTTCAGATCATTAACATTGTAAACATTGTTCTGCTTCTCCTGGAGGACGTTTCCGTTTGGACACTAGGTGGTGATCACACTATAGAAGTACACTTTATTCAAGAAGAAGAATAAATTATGAGCAAAATACGATATTTTAGACCACAAATGATTACATTGGGGTCCAGATGACTCCACCCACATATTGATGTGTGATTCCTTCCATGACAAATGTGGACAAAGGTGGACAGGATTTTATGTCTCCCATGGACATTAGTGAAACTCAAAAATCAATGATAAAAAAAAGTTGAGCGCACTGTCTTGTGGGGTCCAGATGACCCACTTTTAATGGAAACAAACCTAGGAGAGCGGAAGGGTTACGGGAGTTTGGAAAATTCATGTCTGTGAGTTTATAAAAATGTTCATTTAGTCAGGATATATGTTTAGGTTGACCGAGCGTTAGCATTAGCCATCCTATGGGAAATTCCATTAAACGTTAGCATCAAGCTAGCGGACTTTAGCTTTATGTGCTAAATCGATGTATAGTTTTTATGAATTCATTATTAGTCTTTTAAGCTTAGATCGATTCAAATTGATTAATGGATTTTATCAACCCAGCCCTAGAGAGAAGGGAGGAAGATATTCCACAAGCATCCTGTCATGTTCAGCAGACCACTGACTGCAGCAGACTGCTGGAAGCTGACATCAGTGTCATTGGTTGCAAATACAGTAATAGTTCACATGCCTCTTTTCATCAGTGTTTAATGAGGTTTATGGACACTTTCAGGGAAACACAATAACAATTATATTTAAAATGGAGGAACAAAATATTTGACAACATGTTCATCTAATTTGTGTGGAAAGACACGAGCAATGAAATGAAGATTATTAGTTGTATAAACAATGACTAAATATGCTGAACAGGTTTAAATCATTTTGAAAGACATGATAAAAACAAATGAATATAGATCAAAAGCAAGTCAAAAGTGAGCATTTTGTTGAGATTTATCCTTAATCAATTGTTTTGTGTCCAAAAGGATTTACTTTTGGATGAAATGAACATGAAACTGCATCTAGATTGTGCCTAAATGACTAAATGTTGTGAGAAACGCCCCAAAATCATTGAGAAAAACTGCAACAACAAAACCTGAAAATGTTCTCCACTGTTTTTACATCCTCAAAGTCCTTCAATATTTTATATTCTAAGCATTACATATATTGGTGCAAACCCGGTATATTAAAAAAAAGTATTTTTTTTCTGTGAGAGAATCAACTGATTCACGTTGATTACATTCGCCCTGCAGCATAGAAGAGCGAGGTTGCGTTTCTGCGCATCAGAATCCGCTGGAGTTGCGATAAGTGGGTCACCTGTTCAATGGTTACCATAACCAAATGACTGTAAACACTGGACCTGAAGCTTATTGTTTTGTTCAGAACTTATGTCAGCGAGCGAAAATAAACCTCTTGCTAGTTTTACTTTGAAAACAGGAAGTTTCACCGGCATTTTATTTTGAAGATTTGTATACTTCCGATGACCGTAGTGCTGCTCATTCGGGTTTGTTGTAGTTAAAAAAAAAACTTAAAATCCAACACTATTCTGTTTAAAGTGTTGTAAAATAACAATTTACTACACTCCATACTATATTTTTGAAGACCTTGAATCAGTGATCTTGGTCGTTGCAAATATTCGTAATTGAATTTCCAGGAGCAGATGACGAGTATTCGAGCACTCGGCTTCTTAGTTAAAGTTAAAGTCCCACTATTTGTCACGCACCAAGGTGTGTGAAATTTGTTCTCCGCATTTGACCCATCCCCTTGGGGAGCGGTGAGCTGCAGACACAGCCGCGCTCGGGAACCATTTGGTGGTTTAACCCCCCAGTCCAGCTCCTTAGTGCTGAGTGTCAAGCAGGGAGGCACTGGGTCCCATTTTTAGAGTCTTTGGTATGACTCGGCCGGGATTTGAACCCACGACCTTCCAATCTCAGGGCGGACACTCTACCACAAGGCCACTGAGCTGGTCTTACAGCCTTACAGCCCCAGTGAGGAAAAGCTTGTCTTGGAAGAAACTTTTAATTTCTATGTCCATTGTAATGTTGACGTTGTAAACATGCCATACTATGAAAAATGTCGTCCACGTCGGTTTTTAATAGTTTTCTGTGCTCAGAACAAACCCTTCAAACGTAAAGTTTTATTCTGAAAATAGAGCTTTAGCTTTCCAATAGTGATGATGCCGTTTTAGCCAAAAATATAAAAACTTGTGTTTATTCCTAGGATACAGTTCCACTAGGAATAGAGTTGTGGGGCAGTCCTTTGGAACAATCCCACCCCCCTTAAAGTAACCCATAACTGAGAGCTCTCTGTTTACACTCTTCCTTCTAGCTTACAGCTCCTCACAACTCCAACCTAACATCACCGGTGCAACAAAAATGAAAAACAAAGACGTTCATAGATCTATTTGTCTGTAAGTGGCTGCATCAGAATAGGGCGGGGCATGGACCTTGTGGCTTGCTGTAGTAGCTTCTACATCACACCTACAAGCTTTTTCTAGCAGTATTTTCATATCTGCTTCTGATTAGTAATAATCTGAATAAATTAATATTCAGAAATGCATTTTTAAGCAGAATTTTATTTTTATTTGTCCTCCATCATCAAAAAAATGCCAGGAGAACATTTTAAAAACAGCGGTTTTATTGCATCTGAAGAGGGAAGACAGGGTTGGGTGTGGCTGAGGGGGAGGTGGTGGTGGTATCATGCTGATGGTGCATCAGAAAGCCCAGGGGGGCATTTAGCAGGTCATGGAGCCTTTGTGTTGTGCTTGGATGTTTGTGTTATGCGCAGGCGTTCTGGTTGCCGATGACCTTCTGCTTTGTGTGCGTCTGAAAGTTGGCGCCGAAAGAGTTGGCTAAAACAGCAGGGAAGCTGCAGCCTGCATGTAGAAGTGGAGAGGGCTGGAGTTCCACATCACCATGATTTCACACATTCAGCAGCACCAACTGCCAATGTGCGTATTAAACGTGTCCCACACGGGATAACTGCACAGGGACATGTTGCATCCCTCTGATGCTCCTGCAGCCTGCCTCCCTCCTCCTTGTGCTTCCTGCATGTTTATCTGCCTCTCTGTCTCTCTGGCTGTCTGCTGTGGCTGTGACCTGTCTGGGCTTTGACGTATTTGTTTGTATTGGAACTCAGGCAATGTCGCCTCCCATATCCATATCAATATATGATCCATTCGTTTAAGTCATCTAAGCTGGCGTGGAAGCGAGCCTTCTGAATTCTCTTTGCCCGTGAATTGCAACCTGCAGGTGCGCTGATGCGCTCGCCGCTATAGTGCAGTAGCGGCGGAGGATGATGGCTGGATCAGGGAGGGGGAGGAGGCAAAGGGGTGCTCGGGCTACAGCATTAATGATTTATTGGTCTGGCATTACTGGGCCATTCCCCACAGAGAGACAGAGGAAGATGGAGGGAGGACTGCCTTGAGGGGAAGAGAGATGGGGAGATGGGTATTCACGTGTAGGTGAAACAAAGGAAGGGATTGAGACTGAAGCATAAAATCAGAGGTCAGGGGTCAAGACAAGGAGGAATTGCTCTCTAACAGTATTAGCTCACAAAAAATGCCCTTCTGAATGAACGTCTATTTATGGAAATACATGTTTTCTTCTGAACAATATAAATCTTAAAATAACATATTTTTCTGCTATAATAAAAATGCACCCCCATACGTTGAATAACTAACTCAGAATTCCCTCATGACTCCAAACCCCGTATAGTGCAGGACTATGCAGTGCCCTGAATTTTAAAATTCAGACTCATGCTCACCATGTTTTTTTTTTTTAAACCATATTTTCCACAGTGTATGTGGCTCTGGAGTTGGCCTGTACAATATGACAATAATCTGTGATGTGTGATATCTGTGTTTGAAACTGTGATGACGGTATGACTTGCCATAAATGGACTAATATTCATCCATCCATCCATCTTCTTCCGCTCATCCGGGACCGGTTCATGGGGGAAAGCAGTCTAAGCAAAGATGCCCAGACTTCCCTCTCCCCGGCCACTTCCTCCAGCTCCTCTGGGGGGACCCCGAGGCGTTCGCAGGCCAGGTGAGAGACGTAGTCTCTCCAATGTGTCCTGGGCCTTCCCTGGGCCTCCACCCAGTGGGACATGCCCGGAACACCTCAGGGAGGCGTCTAGGAGGCCTCTGGACCATATTCTAAAGTCACCTTAACAGGCTCCTCTCAATGTGGAGGAGAAGCGGCTCTACTCCAAGCTCTCTCCAGGTGTCCGAGCTTCTCACTTTATCCAGAGAAAACTAATTTCAGCTGCTGGTAGTCTGGATCTCATTCTTTCAGTCATGACCCAAAGTTCATGACCATAGGTGAGTAGTGGAATGAAGATTGACCGATAAATTGAGAGCTTTACTTTCTGGCTCAGCTCTCTTTTCACTACATCAGACCAGTGCAGCGACTGCAAAATGGCGGACGCCGCTCCAATCTGCCCGTCAACCTCACGCTCTGATTTTCCCTCACTTGTGATCAAGATCCCAAAATACTTCAACTCCTTCACCTGAGGCAGGAGTACTTCGCCCACTCATTGAGGACAAACTACCTTTCTCTGGTCCGGTGCTGACCCTCATCCCAGCTGCTTCACACTCGGCTGCAAACTGCTCCAATACATGCTGGAGATCCTGGCTCGATGGAGCCAACAGAACAACATTGTCTGCAAAGAGCAGAGATGAAATCCTGTGGTCCCCGAACCAGATCCCGTCTGGTCTCTGGCTGCGCCAAGAAATTCTGTCTATTAAGACTATGAACAGAACCGGTGATAAAGGGCAGCCCTGCCGGAGTCCAATATGCACCGGGAACAGGTCTGATTTACTGCCGGCCATGCGAACCAAGCTCTTGCTCCGGTTGTACAGAGACCGGACAGCCCGCAGTAAGGCTCCTCGGACCCCGTACTCCCAGAGCACCCTCCACAGGACACCACGGGGAACGCGGTCGAACGCGTACCCTCCAGCACCCTGAAGAGAGTGTAGAGCTGGTCCACCATTCCGGTGGATACCGCGCTGTTGTTCTTGGATCTGAGGTTCGACTATCGGACGGACTCTCCTCTCCAGTACCCTGGCATAGACTTTCCCAGGAAGGCTGAGGAGTGTGATTCCCCGGTAGTTGGAACACACCCTCCGGTCCCCCTTCTTGAAAAGGGGAACCACCACCCTAGTCTGCCAGTCCAGTGGTACGGTTCCTGTCTGCCATGCAATGCTGCAGGGACGTGTCAGCCAAGACGCGCGAACCTCATCCACCCCCGGAGCCTTTCCATCGAGGAGCTCTTTGACTACCTCAGTGACCTCAGCTTGGGTAATGGACAGTTCCACCCCAGAATCCTCAGCCTCTGCTTCCTCAAGTGTCAGCAGGGTTGAGGGGATCCTCAAAGTATTCCTTCCGCCGCCCGACAATGTCCCCAGTTGAGGTCAGCAGATCCCCACCTGAACTGAAAACGGTGCCTGCAGAAAACTGCTTTCCCCTCCTGAGTCGCCGGATGGTTTGCCAGAATCTCTTTGAGGCCAACCGATAGTCCTTCTCCATGGCCTCACCAAACTCCTCCCAGGACCGAGTTTTTGCCTCCATAACAGCCCGAGCTGCAGCTCGCTTAGACGGCCGGTACCCGTCAGCTGCCTCTGTACTCCCACAAGCCAGCCAGGCCTGATAGGACTACTTCAGCTTGGCGGCATCCCTTACTTCTGGTGTCCACCACCGGGTTCAAGGGTTGTCGCCACGACAGGCACCAGAGACCTTGTGGCCGCAGCTCCAGAAAGCAGCAGAGACAATAGAGGTGAAGAACATAGTCCACTCTGACTCAATGTCACCAACCTCCCTCGGTACCTGCTTGAAGTTTTCCCGGATGTGGGAGTTAAAGACCTCCCTGAGGGAGGGCTCAGCCAGACGTTCCCAGCAGACCCTGACAGTACGTTTAGGTCTTCCGAGTCTTTCCGACCTCCTCCCACGCCAGCGAATCCAACTCACCACCAGGTAGTGATCAGTGGACAGCTCTGCTCCTCTTTTTACCCAAGTGTCCAAAACACACAACCGAAGGTTGCCTGAAACAAAAAAAAGTCTATCATCAATCTTCCGTCTAGAGTGTCCTGATGCCAGGTGTATTGAGTTGTGTTTGAACATGGTATTCGTTATGGACAAGCTATGAAGTCCAACAACAAAACGCCACTTGAGTTCGGGTCTGGGAGGCCATTCCTACCAATCATGCACTTCCCGGTGCCACTGTCATTGCCCAGGTTGGAAATGAAGTCCCCCTTGAGGACAACGGATTCCCCCGTTGGGGTACTTTCCAGTACTCCTCCAAGAGACGCAAAAAAGGCCTGATAATCTGAACTGCTGTTTGGCCCGTAAGCCAAGGAGCCACCATGGAGAGATATGTGATGTGTGGATCTGGAGCCGCAGGTTGCAGACCCCTGCATTAGACCATTATGAATGACTTTTCTCCACCAAAGTGCACTTTTAAGTGAAGACAAGATCAGTAAACTTGTTTAACTTTTATTGGGAAAATAAATATTCTGACATGAAAAATATTTCATTTACTAATCAAATCAAATAGTCTTTCACATCATCAAAAGGGAAGCATTTTCTCTGAACTTAACAACTTTGACCAAGATAATGTCAGGTTTTCTCATTTGACCAGCTTTAATGAAACTCTCAATTCATGTCAAACAAAATAGTGTCTAGCTAGCCCCACATTGGGATTTTGCAAATTTGTTGTGTTCCCTTACCTAGGTGTTTAATTTAGGTGTAACATAACTTTCACACTGGGTAGAAATGAATAATGACGAGATCTGGAAGGTCAGCCATGTTTGTGTGCTCTTCAAAACTGTCAGTGAAAAACGCTCCGCGTTTAGTTCCACTTGTTACTTCTACTTGAAATCATACCATTGTTTTGATTATTGATTATTTAAAATTCATAAAACAATTCAGAATTGTTTATGGACTGCAGTCGATGCATCTAAAAATCAATTTTTCCCCCACCACGAGTTGACGTCTTTCTATCACAGCTCTTTTAAGTGTTTACGCAAATAATGTACCAAGCAGAGAAAAGCAGCCTTGTGCATATATGCAACATTTTACGTCAATAAGCAAGTTGCATATCAGCGCAAAGTTTATTATGGATAGTGCATCAGATTTAGCTGATTGACTTTGATTGCTCAAAAGGGCGAGGAGTTACAGTTGGTCTAACAGCATGTGGTATAGGTGTCGCTGGCGACAGCTCTGGTTCATCTTTTCTTTTGACTGTCATGTCATTATAAGAGAAGAATGGTTTGCTTGGAATCTGGGAAGTAGGCTCAGTTATTCTGCAGATCCAAAATTGTGCTCGACTGTCGAGTATTTCCATGCAGTAGCTTCATTTTTTCCGTTTGGATCCTGATACTGTTGTGTAGACCGTCTTTCCTCTAAAGAGTTATTTATTTCATATCATCAGCACCAACTTTAGGAACCATAAGGCTATAAGGCTTGCAGGAGGATGTTATCTTATTTTAAAATGTTTAGCATTTCAAACAATAATATATTCTATATTTCTCACCTCTTTAGTCTGCAGTACTTTGTTTCCTGAAAGGCGTGGCAACTGTTCTGTTAACTGTAAACCAGCAGAGTTTAAGACATGAAAAGCATCTCATTGAAAATCTTTTCAGAATAAAGGCATGTTGTATCTTTGCAAATCAATCCCACTGTGTTATTTTGTTAAAATCCACTCAAAAATGGCATTTTTTCTTGGCTGCGTAATAATTTATGAGAAAAGGACACTGACAGTCCCCTGTGATGACCTCGTAAAAGGTCTGCTTCATTTCCTTTCATCTGGTCATGCCCTCTGTGGCTCTCATTCAGCGGCTGAATGAGTGTTTGTTCCTTTTAGGCCTTTCATTCTTCCTCAGCCCTTCTTCGTTCTTGCTGCCCTTCCCCACCCTCATTTACGTGGCAGAGGAACAGCTGTCTCGTGTAAGGCGTGAGGTTTGCCAGGCTGTCCGGCTGCCGTCTTCAGGCCTCAAACACTGAGCTCATTGTCTCGTGCACGGTTGTGCCCGCTCCACCACCGCATGCTTGCATCCATTCACATGTACTTAAAAAGCAGGGGACGGAGACGCAGCCACAAAATGTGTTTCTATCAAACACAATGAAAATTATGACATTCAGAGTTTTTAAGGTTCTAGAGGAAATAATTTTAAAATAAAATCTTTAATCAAGATTTCTTCTTACAGTTTATAGATTATTTTATTCCTTGAGTCAAAAATTCCAAATTTTCCTAAAATTTTATGCACAATGTCGTTCCATTTTTAGAAAAGTGGATTTTCTCTTTCAATCCTCAGAAGTTTTTGGAAGATTTTCTCTTTATAAGCTCTGCATCAAAGGTTAAATATTTACATCTAAAATATTTACAGTATTTTCCGGAGTATAAGTCGCATTTTTTTTGTAGTTTAGCCAGGGGTGCGACTTATACTCAGATGTGAATTATTATTGTTTTTTTAGACATAAATAGGTTCATATATTTGTTCCTTTCCCAGTAAACACTGGTCGTCTTTTAGCAGTTGTTTCCTCTAACAACCACTAGAGGCTGCTGCATCTGAAGCATTTGCGTCTGACAGCGGCAGAAGAAGTATCGTCCAAAAAAGGCATTGAAGAGAATCTGATCATTTTCGTCTAAAACTTTGGTATTTATCTTGAACAGATCAAAAGATTAGTATTCTTGTATTTATTTCTTTGTTTATTATTTTTGCTACGCTTGGATTTGTTCTGAAACGTCAGACTTTTCTCCTAAAAGTGCAACTTATACTCCAGACGCAGAGGTCACCAACCCCGTTCCTCGGGGGCTGCTGCCCTGCTTGTTTTGCAACAAACCTTTGTTCAGTAATTGTTGCTCACCTGCATCAGGTGTGTTCAGTCAATCAGAAACCAGGCTGATTTAACCCAGCTAACTAGCATCTATTGAAGCAGGGTTAGCTGCAAAACGAGCAGGACGGTAGCCCTCGAGGAACAGGGTTGGTGACCCCTTCAGAGCAACTTATTTAGGATTTTCTTCTTCTTTATTTGACATTTTTGCTCTCACGACTTACGGTTCACACTGGACGCAGAAGCGCTGCGGAACGAAGGGCTGTTCCATTCGGCGCCCTTGTTAACCTATGGTGTGGTTCACACCAGACGCGGAGCGTCGCGGTCCTCCGTGGAAGGCTCACGGCGTGCAGCAGATTGTTTCGGCGTCTGGCGTCTGGTCTGTTTTGTGCGCGAGCCACGAGCGTTCCGCCTAAATCCTGGCAGGAAGTTACATCAACATACATGAGAAAATCGGGATTATTTCCAAAATATAACTAGTTTTTCACAATAAAACACCACAAATGTGAACATGTTTTTGTATCTAAACAGACTGTAGAAATGAAAATAAACACACAATCACAACATACACACACAAAAAACCAGACAGACACACACACAAATCAATGTAGTGGGCCAACTCTGGAGCGAGGTGTGGGACTGGGTTTTGGTTGTAAAAAAACGAGACAGGCAGAGAACAATTCTTCTTAGCAGAAACATGGGGTAATATCTTTAGGTTATTAACTTACCCATGATGGCTAAAACAAAAAAAAGCTCTAGACGAAACTCCTGTCGGGAAGAAATGTGCGTCTGGTGTGAATTGCAGGAGAGAGGGGACGCCGCACCCACTCCACTCCATGGCGTGTAAACCTAGCTTTATACTCCAGAAAATACGGTAGTTTAATTGTGCAATCCTTTCATGAAACCTATTATTTCAGTTTCTCCCCAGGAAGGCATGAAAGCATCAATATCCATATCATTTTTATCTTTGAGTGAAAGAGTTTCTGTAGTTGTGTAGTTCTCGTCTCCACTTTCACTGAAAATCTTCCTAATCCTGTTTCTCTTTCTTTGCTGCTCTGCCTCAGACATTTTCCCTCCATTTTCCACCGAAATAGTTATTTTTGTGGTTCTTATTTACATATAGCTGTTGCACTGTCAGCTTTTTTCTCTAATAAGGATACCTCTCATCCGTTTCCTCCTGGGATCCTCAGAGGATCTGGACGTGGACTGTGGAGGCACAGCGAGCTCCTCGTGGCAGGAGTGCTGACAGCAGAATTGATGCTCTCGCTGAAGGAAGATGAGCTGATGTCATGTGCTCCTCACATGAGGAGAAGCACGAGGAGGCCGAGATGGATTCAGCACGAGCCATGTGTGTTTTTAGAAACTCTGCTGCCGTTCTGCCATATGTGGAACAAACATATGTTAGCTTTGAAATGATATACACACGGTGAAGCATCTTCAAAAGACTCTTTCCTTTTGATCCTGTTTGATTAAAAACTAAAGATTTGATTGTTATATATCTGCGATAAACACCATCTTCAACTTTTCTATCATCGTTAGGGGAGTGTACTGACAACAGTCTGGTGATATAATACATATTGCGATACACATTCCACGATTTGTAATGCAAGACAGTACCCGAGAAAGTATGTCACTATTTCTTTTAAAATGATGGCTTAAAAAAAAACAATTGTAAAAATAATACAACTTTCTCATAGCTAAAATTGTAAAATTCATTTTATTTAATGATCACAACATTAAGCACTGCAGCTGTATCTCACATACATTATACATACATTATACACAATTGGCTAATTCTGATGCAAAGAACAGCTTTTTATTTAGCCTTTCCACTGATACTTGACAAATGAAGTGTGCGAAATGTTATTCTATATTTGAGGGGCGGCAATGGAAAAGCTTTTCACTTCAAACAAATGAATCAAATGTGTACACCCATTATTATTTTATCTCAATCCATTGGTTTCTCAGAGTTCTTGATAAAATAATCAAAGCTAACATCAAAATGCTCTTTCATTGATTTACAATCCTTTCCAACTGCGGTCAAATGAGCCGCCGTTCACATTTCCGTGGTCACGTCAAGAAGCTCCGTGGAGTCTGGTGGAGATTTTCCAGCGTTCTCAGTCCTGCTACCGTAAGTATTGGATGAAACTCACACAAAAAATCCAGTGACGGTGCTCAATATAGAACATGTCAGTGATTTTAACATTAAAAACCACAATAACCAATTAGATATAAGATTAATATAAGATTTTAATGTGACGACATTTTGAAAATAATTAAATCATATTACTGGAATAAAATAAAAATGATCATGATGTATATATTTTTGTGGTTTATTTATATGAAATTTAAATAATGTTTTAATTCCTACTGGAAAAGGACAACAGAAGACTTCCAGAGAGCGTTAGAACAGTTTACAGACCAATGCAGGACATTCACTAAAAGTGATGATGCTAAAGCTAAAACGGATGAAACAAGCTAAAAGTTGGAGCTCTGTTCAGAGAGCTCAACGGCCATCATCTGTCAATCATAAAACCACGCCCCCTCAAAATAAACAGTCAAAATTAGCAGTCATTGACTAAGTTCAAGCACCAGATAATAAAGGGATTTATTTGAGCCGAGAAAATAAACATTTTAACATGAATGAATGAAATTGTTTATTTCAAGCAATCGGGAATAATGCATGAAAAAAAACATCACATTGAATTACATCTAGATTGCTTGAAAGGGAGTGGGAGGAAGCGAACTTGTATAATCCCACCCCGGCTCGACATTGGAGTCAATGGGTAATTGCTCACTCTAAAATCCAGCCTCTCTGCTCATTTGTGATACTGCAATGTTATTTTCTGGTTGGCCTTACCCCCCCCCCCTCCCCCATAGAGTTTCTGCTTGATTATAACACGATTATAAACAAAACTCTCTCTTTTATTGTTAACTGTGTTGAAGTACTTTACATATCACTCTGCCAGGCTCCTGATAATGCTCCAACAGTACATCGGGTTTCATCACTTATCAAAGTCAAAGTAAAACATTTGAACCTATTTTTGAGTGTTTGTACCACAGGGCAGTAAACCCAACCAGCGCCAATAAATGAAGAAAAGTGTCAATTTTTGAGGAAATGTAAGAATAATAAAAAAGTATTTCAAAATGGTGTCTCAGCAGGTCTTGTTAAGGAAGTCATCTGTTTTGTTCGTTGTTGTTGTTTATCACTGATAAGGTTATCAGCAGTTGTGTCTGTTTTATGGTGTTTTCAGTGCTATTAAGATGGATTAGTTTCTGAAAAGTTGAACTGGGAGGGCCTGATGGCCATAAATGATTGAAGGTCCTGTTGTCATTTTTACACAATCACACAATTGTGTACATCTGTTTATTAAGCAGCCGTCTGTCTTATCATGGTTGTCGTTTCTCTATAACCTGGCTGTGTGTTAGTGTGAGAAAAAGCGGTGAAGACACAAGAGGTTGGGGTGAAACGCACAGATTTGTCAAGGAACATCCTGTTGTGGCTAAAAAGTTCCCCTAACACTTTTCTTATTTGCTCTCTCCTTTGAAATAGCCGTTTGGTTGTTTCAGATAAACCCGATGCGTCCTCTTCCTCTGTCCAACCGTACTCTGCTCTTTTTGGCAAGAGATGTCGTGCAAAAGAGCCGTGAATCATTTATTAGCCGGGGTTGTTGTGCCCTGCCCTGCTACTTACTTTTGGCGTGCCACAGAGATACAGAACATCCGGTGAAAAGCACGCAACCTCTCCCTTTTTTACACACCATCTCCAGGGACATAATCGATAACCTTCACAGCGTTACTGATACCACTGAGCTCAGCTGTTGGTTCAGAGTCTAAGCTGATGGAGGAACAAGATTGCATTTAAGGCTGCACCAGGATGCTTGCTGACGAGGTTAGACGCAATATTTCAGAGGATGTGGACACGTCTCTGACCTCAAAATTTACTACTCTAAATGGCAAAGTTCAGCATTATTCACTTCTGAGTCTGAGCTGATCAAAACAAAAGAGTTTTTTTTTTATGGAAATTCAAACTGAAAAGAGGAATTGCAACATTTCTTGACGCTTTTAGTTTGACATTAGGGGTGTAACTCTGGGTTTTGGTGTACATTTAAACTCTAAAGTGGTGGCTCAAAGGACATTAACATCAGTGTCTGTAATATCAGAGCTTTTTATTCCTGAACTTGAGCCTCATTATTCATTACATGCACAGTAAAGTGGTCAAAATAAACCCATTAAACCAATCTCATGGGACTCAGACATATTCTCTGGTTGTTGAGTTGGGTAAGACTTGATGCTCACCAACACCATGTCATCGCATCACACGTGAGGGCTTCCTCCTGCTCGACACCTGTGTGTAATCTACCATCAACCGCACAACGTGTGTTTCTGCTCTTAAAAATCCCTGCAGCTGCCGGGAAATTTGGCACGACCTTTAAGAAGCGGGTTTGAGTGTGGTGGGATTTAAGCTAAAAGAATCTGGAGTAGTGCTCAGTTGTTCACATCTCAGCAGGAAAGTGGCTTGCTGCTTTAATCACAGCAGCCACCCAGCTGTTCCGACCAACTCCCAAATGTTCCAGATTTATTTTTACACCAACCAACAAAGGAATGAAGACACTCTGTACTGTAGCATATATATGTATATATATATATATATGTATATATATATATATATATATATATATATATATACATATATATACTGCGAATGTTGACACGTCAACGCACGCAATTAATGAAGCATAATTAATTTGTTAATATTTCTTAATCGCGCTCAGGCGTCCTGCTGTGCAGCTGTGAGATTAGCGTAATAAAACCATCTAAAATAAACGTAAACTTTTTTTTTTACATTCTGTGATTGAGAGTTTATTAAATTAAAGAGATACTATGGAATTTATTTGTAGTTTTTGTGCAAAACCGATCTTTCGGTTGAATAAATAAGGCAGAGAATAAACGTCACTGTGTAGATGGCAAGCAGAGCAGCACCTCGTCCGCTATGGGGGTGGGGCGGCCGGAACGAAACGGAGCTGTCTGCTACGAGAAATCCAAAGAGGAAACTGACTGTTATTTTATGTTGGGGAAGAGACCAACAGGAATTTTCCACAATTTTGGCTAAAAACTGAGGAAACTCCACGGTTCTCCGCAAAAGTCTTGCTCCCCGACGCCGGGTGAGGAAAACAGTTCAGAGAAGACAGACACACCCCCACCTGTGAGCAGCTGACCTGAAATCCAGCTGGATCAAACTTCTCCCAAAAAAGTTGTTTTATTATTTTTCACAAGCATAATAAAGAAAGTTTAGGAGAAAAAAAGGAAAAAGCTGGAAAAAAAGAAAGAAAAGAAAAACATAATTCCAGTAAAAATGTCAAATAGACAGCAGTGATCTTGGGAGAGAACAGGTGTTTGTTGCTTTAGACGTGGGGCTCCAAACTCTTCCATGTTGTGATAGAGCTGACAGTTGACTGTGGAAGATTTAGGACATTTCACTGGATTGTTGCACAGGTGTCATCCTATGACAGTTCCACTCTGGAATTCATGAGATCCCGAGATGGAAACATTCTTTCAGAAATGTTTGTATAAACATTCTGTATACCTGAGGACTGGATTTATACACCTGTGGCCATGACAGGTGATTAGAACACCTGATTCTAATCATTTGGATCGATGAGCAAATTCTTTTGGTAATATAGTGTTTGTGACCTTAGCTTGTAGATGTCCTGGAACCATTTTTGGTTTAAAATGAACCAATTTTGATTATGAATTGTATCAACAACCATTATTTTATGTAGCCACATTGAGGCTATGAATATTTGAAACCCAAATAAAACATTTTGAAAAAAATATTTGTGTTTAGCCAAAAAAAAGGTAAGATGTCCTGAACTTTTTGCTGTTCTAAAATTATGTCTGTCTGTATCACAATAAGATGGCGCTTTGAACGAGCTAGAACAGCGTTTTGGACGTGCGGTTTGTACGCGATAAAACTGCTTTTTACACCCGTCTTGGACAACTCCAGACTATGATAGAACAGACTAAACAGACATTTTCTGACGGTAATTATCACAGTTCTCAGAGTCAGTGAATGCACCAGGACTGAAGTTACCACCCTCATTGATTTTAATTGGTCCTTCATGTTAGCCCCGCCCCAACGAGCCACTGTAATTGTAAAGTCACCAGTGTTAGTGTTTTTTAATGTTCTTCGATTGGGAAGTTGAAGGTTTTATTTTGTTCTATTTTGATAAATTTGATTAAATGTATGTAAAAGAAGACTTTTTTTTCTTCTTGTCCTCTAAAACTTCACTTGCATTTTATAATTACGCCATGAATAAGGTCAATTAAATGAGCGAAAATGTTTGTTTTATTTCATGTTTGTTTTTAGAAGTCAACCTGACAAAAATGTTCATTCATCTTAGCTGGAGCCTCGTTCATTTGTGGCGTTTCTTTTGTCCTGCTGAAGCTTTGGACGGGGCATGGATCTCGGTGCAGACAGATGAACCTGGTTACTGTTAGATCTCCTCATTGATCAGACGGGTAACCCACTCTGAGAGTGACTGCTGTGTGTCTCTCCACCGGAAGCCTCCAGTCTGGCTGATGGAACATGCAGAGGAGTATCTGAATTCACAGGAGCACTGGGGTGTTTCACAAGGAGAGTGGGCGGAGCTCTTCTTGGTTCCTTTTCTCCTGGGGTGTTTTGCAGAAACCACACCTGATGGTTTGGTGCTTTCTAGAAGTCTTTTCTTTAACCGAAACCTTTTCTGGATTTTTCTTAAAATCCATTTACAGGTTGAAGCTTTTCCAGATCCTATTTGCTTTTCAGCTCTGTTTCCATCTAAATGGGGTTTTTTCTTCCCGCCCCCTGCAGGTGTACAAAGGTCTGGACATCATCACCAACAAAGTGAGCACAGAGGAGCGTGCCCAGTGCAGGCACCACATGATCAGCTTCGTGGACCCGCTGGTGAGCACCTACACCGTGGTGGAGTTCAGGAACAAAGCCCTTTCCCTGATATCCTTCACTAGAAAGATGCTGGAGCACAGGAACCGTGAGCCTCCCCCTCTGGTTCTTTGATTAACTGCACGAGGACAGTAGCCGCGGTGGACTGTATTGATTGATGTTGGAGTATTTGTGGGGGGGGGGGGGGTCTGCCGTGCTCTGACTTTGGTTGCTGCAGATGTTGCCCTAAAAATGACAAACACACACACTCCATCATGCACATGAACTGGGTTGCTGTGTTGAAGTTTGGCTCTGACTGTGGAGACACACTTCTGCTCTGCAGGAAGGACACAGATGATGAGCTTTGCTACTTCTGTTTGTGGAGAAAAGCACCGGCATGTTCGCTCGGTCTCTTTGAAGGGCTTCCCACTGATTTATGATGGGGGGGTGCAGTCTGATGAGAAGTTCCTGCTTCAGTTTGTGCGTTGGGACACAATCAAGAAGGACCAGAGAAGAATCATGGAAGCGCTGTCTGAATCATGAGTTTTTAACACAACAGCCGTTTGCTCCAGTTTCTTACTGACCAAAACCCAGTCAGAGCTGCCAAGTTTAGAAAAATACACTCAATGTTTCTGTAACCAATAAACATTCATTCATTTTTTAAATGCAGATTTTAAATATTTACTATACTTAAATAACAAATTGTATATTTTTCTATGCTGAACAATTTTAACTCGTATACCTGAAAGCAGAAAGTTCCTTTCAAAATAAAATACCCCCTACGTCAAGATCCTCCTGCTGCAGCAGATTTAGTCATTACAAATGCAATAAAAGTCAGAAATGGATTTCATTGTGACTTTGTTCATTCAATTTTTCTACTTTTACTATTGAATATAAAAACTGTTAACATTTGGGTTGAATCCAGATTAAAAAAGATCTTTAAATGTTAAAGGATTAAATACTTTAAGAACGTTTCCTCTGAACATTAGTTGGACATTGTTGTTCAGCAGAAGATCAGAATGTTTGCTTTTAAGTTTATCACAGTAACAATGGATGTAAACAGTTATCTAAACATGAATGACCACATTTTTATTTATGGTACTACAAAAAAAATAACTTAAATTTATAAAACCATTAGTTATTGAAATTGTTAGTATTTGTATTCAAACCAGAGCCCCAGTGGAAGGCTACAGGAGCCTCAGACTTATTATGCTGATGCAGAAATCCAAGGTTAATGAGGGAAAAAGCAATCATTCTCGCTTCTCAACTTCCATCTCAAAAATGGTCCATCCAAGATTCCATCCAAACATTTTGGATTGACTTTTTCAAGTTTCTGTATTCTAACCATCCATAGAAGTGGAATTGGTTTATTTAGAAAACGGTTTACTTGATTGTTCCTCAAAATGAACGCTGCCATTTTGGAGCCAGACGGCATCATCAAGCAGCGACACGCACCAATCAGAAGCACGTTGGAAGGCCACACCTTTACTACTTGGAAGCAGGATTCCTGTGGGGTTTTAAAAAGTCTTAAAAGCCTTGAATTTGAAAAATTTGAAATGAGGCTTTAAGAAACATTTTTAAAAATGTTATCTTGCGCTTATTTATAACTTGTATAACTCTGACAGAATATTTTTTTATGAAGAGGGAAATATTAAAAGTTATTTAAGGTTTAAGTTGATTTTTATTCTGGAATAATATTCCTGCCTTTTTATTATTCATAATTATGTTCAAGTTTAAAAGTTTAAAAGTTTTCAAAAATGGCATTATGCTAGATTTTTGGACTATTTTGGCATTTACTACGATTTTTTTAGGCTATATGGAGTTTAGCTAATAGTTTGGTTACATGCTAGCTGTTTTGGCTAATTTATGCTCTTTTCAGTTTTTAGCCTATTTTGGAGTTTAGCTATTTTTGGAGCTACATGCTAGCTGTTTAGGCTAGCCAAATTTTTTCTAGGTTTTATTTGGCTAATTTGGCATTTAGCTACTATTTTAGATGAGTATCAGCTTCAGGGTTTTCAGCTTTTAATTTCAGCATCTTCAGCTATCAGCACTAGCATCTTCAATGACCACATTCAGCTTACAGCATTCACACTAACATTATCACAGGTAATGCTGTATATCTAGTTCATATAATTATGTTCAAAAGTTATTGTTTTAAAGTTTAAAAAAATAGTTTTACAGTGTTCAACAAACATTTATCCTGTTCAGCCCAAGACCTAAGGTGTGTTTTTAATTTTGGCCCCTGTTGTGGTTGAGTTTGACACTGTACCGTAACCCATCCTGCTGCTGTGGAGTGGATGCAGAAAGCAACAGCCGTGTGTCCCTGAAAAGGCGGGAAAAGGCTCTTTGCTCCGCTGAGCGGTCTCTTCCAGATGCCGGCCCTGTGCTGATGTGCAGAGAGGAAGTGATAACAGGAGGAGTATTAATAGATCAGAGGGACACAGCTCCACCAAGAAAAGCATTGATGCAGCTGTCTGATGGACTTTTGGGAACGAAGTGAAAGATGTTAAAACAGCTGAGTGTAGAGTCACAACTTCACACAGCGACTCCCCTTCAGGCCTCTGAGTCTGCCCCCACATGCCGTTCACATCAATCTCCCTACTCGCTTGATCATCAGGGAGCGTCCTCAGTCGTCTGCAGACTCAGCCGTGAAGTGACGGCGGTGAGTGGCGCTGTCTGATGGGCTTTCATCCCGTGTGGGCAGTTATTTGATTATCACAGACTGGAGGGTGGTGCCTGGGGGGGCAGACTGAGGAAATGAGGTGTGGCAAACACAGACGCACAGAGCATGTCTCTGTTCCAAGGAATCAAACCTTTGAACGTCAGATCTGTTTCAGACCTGGAGCACTTTGAACATTTAGGAGATGTTTATCCAACATTCTGGTCTTCATCACATATTAGAACTTAAAAAATGTCATTTAAAATTTAAAAAATGTCTTTACGCCTTGAAAAAGGGAATGTTCAAGATTGATTTGGTTAAGTTTGCTGTCTACTTTCAGCACAGGAGGATTGTCTAATAAAAATGGCATTGGTCCAATAATATGGCTGTTAGTCAGTGATGAGGCTTTGTCTACCTTCTCTGTTTTCAGGTTTGAAAGTGGAAAGTCCAAACAGTAACATTTAAAGATGAATATGTCAGTGAAGGTTCTCAGTCATCCTGGTGACATCTGAAAGTTGATTCATGTCAAGATAACGAACATTTAAGGTCGGTTTTATTCATATTGTATGATTCTGATTCATTTTTCTCTATTTAAATGTCTCTTTAAAGTCCCACTCTCATCATCTTTTGGACTATTTTCCAAGCATTCCCAGTTTTCTTCAAATGGCGTAGGGCTCATGTCAAAGTCAAGGCCCGGGGGCCGGGTACGGCCCTCCAGGTGATTCTATCCGGCCTTCTAGATAATTTTATTTTATTGTTATTAATTGCCCGATGTTATCTTGCACTCATTTTAAACTTGTATAATTTTGATAAAATATATTTTTATAGAGTAAAATATAGAAAGTTATTTAAGGTTTAAGTTGATTTATTCTGGAATAATATTCCTACCTTTTTATTATTCATAATTGTGTTAAAAAGTTATGGTTTTAAAGTTTTAAAAATTGTCATTCTGCTAGCTGTTTTGGCTAATTTAAA